>NC_143555.1:154775000-155075000 GCF_054136105.1 Typopeltis vanoorti
AAGCTGCATTCTGCTGTTGAACACACTGTGCAAAGGATATAGTTTATGGCATACCGGGAAGGGCAGTGCATTGAACAGTACAGCCCTTGAATGCATAATGGAAGTGAATAAAAATGTGTTATTTAGGCTTGTCGCTTTTCTCCTTCTTACACACACACACATACACCAAAATTACTATATCTGCATTTGGTACATCACACAGCACCCCCTGGTAGTGAATTTTCGATTTTTTTTTATATTCCTTCAGATGTTGCATGATGCACAACATATTCTTGGTTGAACAGCGGGAAGGAGTGATGACAAGAGGCCATCCCTGGAAGTTACGAAAGGAAACTGTGAGCAAGAGGGTAAGGAGTGGTTTCTTTGTGTGGAGGGTGGTTGAGCCGTGGAATGCATTGCCTGATGGAGTGGTGGGAGCGAGAACGGTCAGTGAGTTTAAAGAGTGGTATGATAGACTTTGTGTTTCTCAGGGGGGGGACCTCCCCTCGATGAGTCTTGACGGGGGGGGCATAGCCCCCCTAGTTAATAAATGAAATATATAAATAATAACGGGAACATTTTCACCTTGCCAACACTCAACACTGATGTGATATGGGTTCCAAATTTCTTATTTCGGAGATATATATTACAAAGTTTTGTAATAAAAATTTCTGCTACAATGAAGTTTGGCAGAATCAACAATATTATTACTACCTACTTTCTGTTTCTCGTGTGGGAGAAAAACGGTAAAATGTCACTCTTATAATTATATGAGATGTTATAATGGCAAAAATAGTAAGAAAAAAGTCATTTGCACTTTCTCTTCAAAACACAAAGAAAGAACATTGTAAATTCAGCCAGTGGAAAAGAAAATACTACATATTTTTCTCCTGTTATCTGATTTTTTTTCTTGTAGTACAAAGAGGAATGTTATATGCAGTGATTTGTAGTACAAATCACTGCATATAACATGAAGTCTGCAGGAGGGAAAAAAATCTGGAAATTGGTTACATTATAACAAATAGAGAAATCATGTCAGAAAAATTATTCACGTAAGATTCTAATCTCAGCAGACAAAACATTTTCTTCTAGATTAGATATCTAAAGTAACTGAACCTTTGCTACTATTTTACACTAAAATGATTGGGTATGTTCCCCAAGTGATTTACGTTTGTAACCGCTGTCTTGCGAATGATTTATGAAATAAATTATCTGAAATATCCGCAGATTGATTAGGTCTATACCCCCCCCCCCCCAAAAAAAAGAAGATTATGAAACGCATATGCACCTTTTCTTTGAAAATAATTCAAATCCCCTTTTTCAAGATAATTGTATGATTTAATTTCTAATTTTTGATAATAAAAGTGAAACTGATCATTATAAATTAAGCAATTATTTTCGCATAAATAATGTATAAGCATGTAAACGAAATATCAGTATTTCTGTTAGGGTATAGGTAATCAACAATTGAAAAGGAAACAAGACATTCTTGACATATTCTGCACTACAGCCTGAGGCACTTTAGCACTGAGAGTAATAAGCCTTCAACATTTCCTCCAGCTAAGAGGATATTACCAAGTATTTAGAAGGCGTAGATTATTTCAGAAATAGCTTTCAGCAGCAGAAGAAGTAATATTTAGATTTTTTTAAAGAAAAACAAACACAAATAATACTACTGAACTTTCTTTTGTGTGGTATGCATATAAACAATTTTGCATGGTGAAAATATAGCATATTATTTCTAAAATTTCACATAATTTCAGCGGACAGTAAAACAGCTGGTTTTAGATTGCAAATAAATAGAACAGAATTAGAAGCTTCACGATACAATCTGATTGCCGTATATCTTTTGTCAAAATGGTAAAATGAAGTAATTGATTTTGTATGCTGTCTAGAAAAGCTTTCAAACCTGTATAGAAATTTAGAGTAGTTATGCAATTCAGTTCCAGGAGAGAATAAGGAGGGGGGGAAAGCATTAGAAAATCTTCAAAATGAGCAAAAATGTTGAATCATTCCGTATATGATATTTTTCACATTATATTTTCAACATATCTACGAGGTTATGCACTAGATATTATCGTAATATGCTTAATACAAATAAATAAATAAATGACGAAGGCGAAGAATCACTGCTAAAATATCATTGGATATAAATTTTTGATACCAAAAAGACACGATCGGAAACCGAGTAATGCAATTTAGCATTTTAACATTTTTTTTTAATTTTGTCTTTATGAATAACAAAAAATCGTTTCTAAATCTGAAATGTGATTATCCATATAATGCTATTTCGCTAGAAACGAAAGAAAAAGGACATATTTATTTCAATAAATATTATTTAAAAATATAAATATTTGACATAATATTTTCAAAGCAAACATTTGAAAATTCGAAAAAAAATTATTCAATTATTATATGTAAAGTGAAAGAATAATCAGTGCAACACTTCCGGTGCACTGATTTGTAGAATAAAATACACCAAATTTACTATCACTAAATAGATTCATTGCAAAAGCTGATCAGTGGTCATTTCAGGATTGATTTTTTTCACATATGTGAAATTCGTTTCAATTTTTGGGAAGAGACACAATAAATCATTTTAGAGGCAAGAAAGGTCAAATAACTTAGGACAGTAAATGAAATTCTAAGCAACACAATAGACGTAGGGGGAGGGGACACAAAGGTCACTCAGCAACAGTTAATCCACTAATGGCTATAGAATAGCCGTAACGAGATTAACGGCAGAGGGAGGTAATGGCATGATAAAAGGTAGAATGCCGACGAAGTTTTGATCCATGAAAAAAAGCTAGGGAGTGTTGAATATTTCATCCACACTGGCCGGTTGGGAGGTTAAACAAGAATATAATTTCTTGGCATCTTTAATTTATTAGAAGAGCGATGGTAAATGAAGGTGATGCAGAGATTCTGCAGGAAGACTTAAATTGACTAACAGTATGGGAATAGGTAAATGGCTGCCAGTTTAATGTGACCAAGTATAAGGTGATATACTTTGGAGAGAGATCACAAGCTGTGTAGTATATTGATGGAACTGAATTGTAGAAAATTGATGAGGCCAGGGACTTGGGGGATAATGGTGGAACTGTGGACAGTTCATGTTTAAAGGCCATATTGCGAAGGTAGCAAAAACAGCACATCAGATTACATGGTTGTTGAAGAACATACTAACAATCATGGAGAGAAGTTATTCTTTCCTTATATAAGGCTCTAATAAGATCACATCTTATTAGAGCCATGTGTGCAGATCTGGGTACCTGGATTATGTGGGAATGAAGTAGTGGAGAGGATCCAGAAGCAAGTAACAAAGATTGTTGCAGGCCTAAATGCTCTCTATTAGAATAGATTAATAGTTTATATGTTATAAAGGGATTTTATAGAATTGACACTGAAGACTTTTTTCACTGCATGGCAGGAAAGGAGAGAACGTGGAGTCACCCATGGAAATTGGGTAAGAGCATTGTTAGCCCAATGTTTGGACTAGGTTTTTTTTGCTAGGAGGGGCGATGAGTGGGTGGAATGGGTTGCCAGAGATGATTGTGAGTACTTCGTCCGTGAATGAGTTTAAGGAGAGGTATGATAGGTGCTGTGTGAATAATAGAACTTCTGCAACAAGTCTTCTGACTCCATGGAGAGATATCTGTATGATAATAATAATAATATTCTGTCTGATGTCTTTGCAAAATCCAACAGAATCATTTTGTAGCCATTTCCTTTTTCAAATTATGCCATCACTTTATCATAAAATGTGAATAATTAACTAAGAAGGCAAGACCCACCTTTTACAAAGCTGTGCTGCTTCATATAGAATATCATATTCCTATCAACCCATTCCAATATTTACCTTTAATCAACTTTCCAATACTTTAACCACCACTCCAGGTGTACTAATTGGTCTGTAATTTGCTAATTCTGTCTTGGATCTACTATACATTTATGTAATGCAACATTGCTAGAACTGAAACTTAGATTAAACAACTTCATCAGAACACTGCCTGAATACAGAATTTCACATTTATATTTTTCAATATGTTGAATACCTCCAGTTCATCTATCTCAGTTCCCATATTAGTCAGTCTCATCAGTAACTGCAACGTCTCCTCCTGGATGGTACATTGTTCCTTCTTCTTCAGTCACTTTCCTGTCATCAGCACCAAGTATGGTTATCCTTCCATAACCATTCTTTCTCTTACTTGCTACACAGTAAAAAAAAACTATTTTGGGTTTACTTTAGCCTGCTTAGTCAATTTTGTCTCAATCTGATTTAGCTTTCCTCATACTAGTTGCTATTCTTGCCTGCATTTGCTCATGACCCTCCTGATCACCTTTTTGTTTATATTTTTTTCAACTTTGTTTTTTTTCACCTCCTGCTTTATATCAGTACTGATCCACTTAATCCCTGTTCTGATATTGCCTCTCTCAAACAATCCCTGACCACTTCCTATGCACTACTGATATTCACTGATACTTCTTATGCTATGGCACTGCTCCAAAAACTGCCACCTATGTTTTTCAAAATCACCAGCTTTATAGTTCCACATAAGCCCTTTCTAACTGAGAATTGCACATGTTGAGCAACCTTCCAGAATAAGACTGAACCCTCACTTCTTTGATTGAAGGTAGAGTTTCTACTGTAGTTATGGATAGATCTTCTAATGTTGCAATGTTATTACCAGATTCAACACTCTTAAATTACTGGTCCCTTCCATCACATGCTGTTTCAGGTAATTATCCATTAGTAACTTTATAAATTTCACATCCATCTTGCCATGTGCTCTTTCCTCCTTCCAGTCTCTATCCCTAGTTGAAGTATCCCATTTAATTGCTCAGCTTGCAGTCATTGTGCCAATCTGCTGGTGTATGTCATTACAGACTTCTTCTTGATCTCCAGATCTTATAGCAGTAATCTACTATATATTTTTTCCTATTGGTCTTTATCTCACTCAAATGAGCAATATCCCTGAGATCTACAAGTCTCCTTAACTTTATTACCTTCTGTATTCCTTGCAGAGAGATATTAAATTTCTTCAACTATCACTAATAATATGCCCTCTCCCCCTGCCATATTCCCTCTATCTTCCCTGAAAATATCTCTTACATTCTATCCCTGTAACTACATCATTCTCTGTCAGCCAGGTCTTGCTGATGACTATAATTTTTGCCCAAGTTGACCTGACCAGTGCCAGAAGCTCCTCTCCTTTATTTCTGATACTTCTGGCATTTATATGCATGCATTTCAATATCTCTTTGGGCCTACAATTACACTTGCATAATGTCGTTACCATCCCCTTCAGATTCAAAACCTGAGAAACTGCATTCATCTGTTCATAGTCAGTTCTGCACTCATGCTCATTTGTCCCAGAGGTGGCCAGACACATGCATGATTGCATCACCTCTAATATCTTGTTTCCCTGGTTTTGCACTTCCAAACTCTCTTTCTCCAAACATATACTTCTAAAACCATTCAAATGTATTCCATCAGACATATATGTCATTTCAGCCCTCAAATTCACTCCATACATCTATAAACTTTTTCTTCTTCTTCAGAGCCTTTTTTTTTTAAATTCTGTCCTATCATGCCAAGGCAGCAGACTCACAATCTTTAGTTTCATATTCATAATTTTTACTACTTTCAACAGCTCTTTCATATCTTTGTTCATTGCATATTTCTCACCTTTCAAATAATTTGTGCCTGCCAATTATGTAATTTTTTCATTTCTACCTTTTGCAGACTAACTTTACTAACATCCTGTCTTCACACCTGGGAAACATGTTTTCATCACTTTCTCATTAAGTACATCTCTTATCATCAAATACTGTACTTTCTCTTTACTCCCAGTTTCTTGCACTTTTATACTTTTCCCATTTACATTTTCTTCTGTTCATCCTCCTGCTGTACCAAGCATGAATTGTTTGGTACAGCATCCAGTCATTTAAGCATTTTTTTTTCTTCATATAAAGGAGTCTGCATAATCATGGTATTTCTTCCTGCACTGTCACCTCATCATCCACTTTATAGAACCTCTGTAGCTCAGTCAATATAGACAAAGCCCTTTGGTCAGAAAGACCTGGGTTCGATTCCCATCCATGATGTGAGGAACCTTTATCTGGACTCTTTTGACTAAAGATGAGTTAGCCATCTCATACAGAAGTAGAGGGTTTTTTCATCCAGAAACTTGGGTTTTTTTGTTCCTCAGAACAGGCAAACTGGTTCGTAAACACATGATCTACAGTCATAAAATGCATACTAAATCAGTCAGGAGGGCTCAACTAGTACTAAGATGGGGCAGGGGGGACATCGTATGAATAAATAAAATCCACCTCATTACTTTCATATACATTTCCTTCATACTCCCATTCATATTTCACATACTTTTCTTATGCTTTACATAAACTTTTTATATGCATACATACATTCACTGCTTCCACTATATTCTCTACATCACTTTCACAAGAAAATACTACCAATAATGTTTAGCAATATTGTGAATATTTACTAAAATATAATGGCTCATCTGTTCTTCAGGTTTCTCTTCCACAGTTCTTCTTACCCTATAGTATGTTTTTCATGAATCTTACCTGGAACTCAGAAGGGGAAATAAGGCAGTGTAGAACTTTTATTGGTGATTATGACAAGCTTAGAAGACAGCAAGAAGCATTAGCGTAGTATATGAATCTGCAAAGGTAGGATATAGTGCATACAGAAATAGTCAAGGATAAAGAGAGAGGAGATAGCACATGAGCAGTATAAGCCACAGCATGAAGGGTGACTGGTATGATATGGAAAAGAAAATCAGATTATCAGAGGAAATTAATCAAACAGGTCAAAGGAAATCCCAGGTAGTACCTTCATTATGTAGGGAGTAAAAGGATATATAATGTGGAAGAATAACTTTAACAAAAGCTGATAGAAAGGAGGTTGCAGAAGAAGATGAAATAGTTGAATTAATAAATGATCACTTTGCAAGGTCTTCTAGAAAGAAATATTTGAAAGATGCTTGATAGGAACTGATTTGGAATAGCTAGGTGTATCGGAGGTGCTCGTGATATTCCAGAATCCTAATATGAATGTTGCCATGGGATTAGAATAAAATATCATCCTACGTATTATGAGAATGTGAGAATTGGCTTTGCCTCTTACTAGGCTATTTTAGTTATGTCTTAGTTCTGATAAGATCCCAAGGGAGTGGAAGGAAGGCAAAATGATTCATTTGCATAATGGAGACTCACAGAGCTAGTGAATTATTAACGATTTATTATCTCTGGAGTAGTGATAAATATATTAGAGAAGTTGGTGAAAGTCACAATTCAGAAATGCTATTAATAAGAATTTGATACTGTGTGGTAGTGGGGGCAGCATGGCTCTATGAAGGGTAGCTTATGGCTTCAATAGAATGACAGTAAGAGAGCCTTAAATAGAGTAACAGTTAAGTTGAATAAAAGAAATAGCCAGAAAATGATCTTGATGGATTTTGCAAGGCATTTGACTTGACATGCTTTCATTTTTTCTACAATGATGTTTGTGTATTTGACTGTACAGTTCACCTCTAAAAGCTGCTCAACCTTGATTCGTTTTAAAACTTTCTTACACACTCTTCTTTTCAATATATGAAATTCCATTTTATTTTGCTCAAAACTAAATAGCGATCACTTCATATTTTAAGTCCTCTGTATGCTCTTTTGTCTTGAACCAGTGGGGAAAACATTGCTATCAGCTATAACATAGTAGTCAATGAGACTTTTCTTATTTCTTGCATCTTCTCTCCATGAGAATTTGTGCACATTTTTATGTTGGAACATGGTGCTAGTAATAAACAATCCATGTCCTGTACAGAAATGCAGTAAAAATGTATCATTATTATTAGCTTTGCACTTTTCTCCAAATTTTCCTAAAACATATTTATATGTCTGATAATGATTTCCAATCTGCTGTTTAGATCTCCAATGAGAACCAACTTTTCCTTTTTAATTGAACCTGCTGCCTTTCCTAATGCATCAAAGCATTCCTCCAATTCTTCCTTGGTAGAAATTAAGAATGTTGTTGGACCATAAAACACAAATAAGTCTCATTGTACAGTTCCTCATTCTGATATTTGCCCACATCACTCTACTAGATATTGCCTGCCATTCAAGTATATTATCCTCATATTTAGTATTGAATACTATAGCTACTCTCTCTTTTCCTGATTGTTATTGTCTGAATGTAACATTTTCTGTTTGTCAGATAGATCTCACCTGTTTTTGTCTTCTTTGTTTCAGCCATGACGATCAGGTACTTATCCAATTCTTCTGCTAGTTCCACTTCTTTTCAATTGATGCTTCTTATGTTGATAGTATCTGGACACAAATCCCAGAACATGCCCCGAGTTGGGGCATGTTCTGGGATTTGTGCCAGTAGCTGACTTTCACTGTTTTCCTGGTTTCCTGATGAAAACAACGGGAGCCTTGTTTAACTTAGGTGATGGCCCAGCTGGCATGAAATTCTGTCATGCTGTACCATTATTTTACATTGTGGTTTAAGCCAATAAGAATACAATTTGGTCAGTTAAATTTCAAATTGTCAGCCTATCCTTGTTCTTTCAGTATCCAGATATATACCTAACAGAGTGCATCATGAGAAGGTGGGGATTGGACATTAGGTCACAAGCGCTGGTTGGTGCTCTGCATTCCTTTAAAGGCTATGTGGAGATCTCCTCCCAGTTATACAGCTTTTACCCAAAGCACCCTTGCCATATACCTATACTCTCCAACATGTTTTGTTAAGTTATCCAACAGTACTTCTGTACTATAGCAATGAAGACAGTCAGACATTTGCTATTCAATTGGCAAGAGCAAGATTTTAAGTGTAAGACAAAGACTTATTACAAGAGCACATTAACTGAAAATCTTGGATATTTATTCTAGAAACTCAGGTTTTTACATTTTGTAAAACTGGCTACGCGACTTGTGTAATAGCACTCCCAGTTTCTGCATCATTAGTCATAACATTAATGATATGCAGCCTGAAGAAATGTGCAAGATACTATGATAGTTCTACATGGTTTACATAATTACTAACTTCCTATCTAAAATTTTCCTCCAAATAAGTCTATTATTTAGAGGAATCCAATATTTTTGTATCTTATATTCTGATCTTCTAAGGCACTTCTCACTGAATCAATCTGTAAATTATGATTTTAGATTGTTCCTATGATCAAACACTGGTTTTGCTAACCATTCCTCATTCTATTTTCTGATTGAGTGTCACCTTACAATAACTATTATTATTGTTTATATGGAGGTACTCCATGGAATCAAAAGACTGATCGCAGGAGACCCACTCTATCTCTTAACACAATACCGATCATACATCTCCTTAAACCTATTCACTGTTGAGGGACTCACAACCACCTCTAGCAATCCATTCCACTCATTCACCACTCTACATGTAAAGAACCTAGTTGCACATCCTTACTAAGCACACTCTTCAACAACTTTCAAGTGTGACCCCTTGTTTTCTCCTTATTCCCTGTGTATTGAAAAATTTCTTTTGTGTCAACCTTATAGACTCCCTTTACTGTCAGCTAAACTCTACAATCCACACACTGTCAATCCATCTTCATAGGGAACATTCCACAGACCTGTCAACAGCTTGATCACCTGTCTCTAAAACCTCTCCCGATCTCCAAGAAACACACAACCACCTCTAGCAATCCATTCCACTCATTCACCACTCTACATGTAAAGAACCTAGTTGCACATCCTTACTAAGCACACTCTTCGACAACTTTCAAGTGTGACCCCTTGTTTTCTCCTTATTCCCTGTGTATTGAAAAATTTTTTTTGTGTCAACCTTATAGACTCCCTTTACTGTCAGCTAAACTCTACAATCCACACACTGTCAATCCATCTTCATAGGGAACATTCCACAGACCTGTCAACAGCTTGATCACCTGTCTCTAAAACCTCTCCCGATCTCCAAGAAACACAGGTGACCAAAACTGTGCACAGTACTCAACATTTGGCTGAATCATAGTCTTATATAGAGGGATAATAATCTCCCTGTGTTTACTGGTCAGTATGTTCTTCAGCATCCAAGTTATCCTCTGAGCTACATGGGTGTACTGAAAAGTTGTGATAATTCCAAATTTCTTCAAAACCTCTGATATGTCTTCATATATATCCTAAAAGAAAAAGAACAAATGACCAACTGGAGACAGAATAGTTATGTCTTTAATTGAAACACCTCTGACACTATAATCAAATCTAATACTCTTTGACCTCAAGTTCCTTCTGTCATATGCTGCTTGAGGAAGTTTTCTTGCAACAGCTCAATAAATTCAGTTTCATTCTTGTTAGATTTTACTGTTACCCAATCAATATTTGGATAATTAAAGTCTCCTATTATGATTACTCTTTTCACACCCATCATCTCTATTTGGCGATGCATTTCTTCACTACAACTGATCCACGAGGTCTGTGACAACACCCCACTATGTAATTGATCTTGTTAGATTCCACCTCACACCAAATGGCTTCAAACTCACTGCCACATGAAATACTTTTAGTAGTGCTACAATCATAGTTCTCAACTCTAACTGGATTCAAGTCATCCGATATTATTAGCAGCACGCCCATCCTCTTTATCCTTCCTAAAGATACTGTACCCTTTACACTCGATACCAGTTCTGATTCTGATAGCCAGGTCTCACTAATGCCTACAATCTGAGGTCCCAACATATTGACCAAACTCTGCCCCTTTGTTTCTGATATCAATATTTTCACACCCATCATCTTTATCTGGTGATGCATTACTTCATCAACTGATCCACCAGGTCTGTAACAACACCCCACTATGTAATTGATCTTGATAGATTCCACGTCACACCAGATGGCTTCAAATTCACTGCCCTATGAAATACTGTTACTAGACTGCAATCATAGGTCTCAACACTAACTGGATTCAAGTCATCCGATATCATTAGCAGCACTCCCCCTCCTCAAAGGATGATATGAATAGACTGACAGTGTGGACAATATGTGGACGAGGCTTGATTAATGCCTTATACAGTGGCATCATAACCTCTTTATTTCTGCACATCAGGGTTCTCCACATCATTGCCATTATCCAGTGTGACATCTCCACTACTTGTGCACTGTGGATCCTGAATTTCAGGTCATTGTCCACCACCACTTCCAGATCTCTCATCTCCTCTACCTCCTTTAAAGTTTTCCCACCAAATGTATGCGTTGCATTCCATTATTGCTTACCAAATTTCAAAACCTCACACTTCAAAATATTGAACTGATAGTTCCACTTACCTGCCCATTCATTCAATCTATTCAAGTTTTCTTGTAAGGCCATAATATCTGCTTAACTCTGCATTGCTCTCCCCAATCAATCTGCAATCAGCTGCATTTCACCAGTTAAACCAATCCCAATATCATTAATATACAAATTTAACAACAATTGTCCCAAAACTGACCTCTGCAGCACATCACTAGTGACCTTCCTCTTTCGAGATACTGCACCCATATATATAACTTTCTGATTCCTATCTGACAGCCAGTCTCTGAACCACTCAGAAGTCTGTTATCCAATCCCAAATTTAATTTATTTAACAGCATGTCATGTGATGTTCTATCAAAAGCTGTTGCAAAATCCAAGTACACCACTGTATATTCATCTCCCCTGTCTAAGGTATTTGTTGCCTTGTTATAGTACATAAGTAAGTTAGTAAAAGATATCTCCCTTTAACAAACCCATGCTGATAACCACAGAGAATAATGCTGTTATCAACCCATTTCTGTATCCTACTTCTCACCAATCTCTCTCTCTCTCCCTAGTACCTTCACCACAACTCAAGATATACAGATTGGTCTATAATTTGTGTTTCCTAGGAGGGACCTACCTTGATGAGTCTTGATAGACTTGTGTTTCTTAGAAAGGACCTCCCACGATGATTCTTTTGACTCCATGGAGGCCTGAATAATAATGATAATAATAATTTGTAGCCACAGCCTTATCATCAGCTTTATGCAGTGGAACAAGTTTACCTTCTTTTCACTCCCTTGGAACCTGTGCTGTTGTAAGACTTATTAAACAGGCATGCCAATGCTAGTGCCATTTCCCTTAAGGCATGTGGTGATATGTCAAAAAATCCTATTGCCTTATTGGCAGCAAGATTATTTATTTTCTCAAATACCTCCTGCTCACTCACAATTAAACCATCCTCTCCTATATCCTCTACACTGAATTTCTTATGATTTCATCCTGATAAGAATGAAACACCCTTATATATTAATCACATTACCATTCTGCCATTTTCATCCATTAACATCATCTTACCATAATCATTGTTCTTTCTACTTGCCACATATCTAAGAAACTTTTTTTTTTTTTGCCTGATTTGCTAATTTCTGCTCATACTGCGCTTATGTTGTCCTTACTGAGTCACTCTCCTGACTTGCTTTTTATACTTTTTATGTAACTGATTACCATTATTTGTCTTGTACTGCCTCCAAAGTGCCTTCCTCTTCTTCCATATTTCATGCTTAATCCCCTCATTCATCCATTTTACACCTTACTTATTCAGTTTTGATCTTCAGAATACATTCATACATTGATGCTGATATGTATTTCTTTGTCATTTCTCAAGAAGCATTTATTTCCTTAACTTTTATTTTATTTCATTTATTTATTTATTTCCTTTCTTAACTAAACTCCTCATTCCATACTATAACTCCAAGCTATCTCTTAAGCTTTTCATAATCACCAGTCTTGTACCTCCTCATGTATCCTTTCCTCACAGAAGTCTTCAGCTAGCCACAACCAAGGTGATCATTTCATTTTCACTCTCACCTGCTGGAAAGTGTGAAACCCCACTCACAATTATATCCCATGATGAAATGATGAGATCCAAAACTCTCGATCCTCATGTGCCCTCCTTTACATGCTGCTTTATATTTAATTTTCCTTATTCTCAAATGCTATCTCTTCAGTTCAGTCTATACCACCATAGTTAAAATAACCTTAATAATCACCCTTCCTTTGTTCACTAACCCAAGTTCTTTATAAATTTCTTCATCACACCCTTCTCCACATTCCCTGACCTCTAGCAACATCCAACTAAATATCTCTTCCTGTCAACTTCCACCTCACACCACACTGTCTCATATCCATTTTCACTATTTCCCTCTTTCATGCCTACCTTATGTGGACATAATTCCCCTGCTATCAACATCAGCACACCCCTTCCTTCTTGCCTTTTCTATCCGTGCGAAAAACACTGTACCCTTCCATTTCAATTCCTGTCAGGACATCATCTTTATTCAACCATGTTTCACTTATTCCAATGATTTGGGGGTGAATAAGGTCAATAAATGAAACCATTTCATCTCCTTTATTTCTGATGCTCCTGGCATTTGTAAATAAACACAGCAGTTTACTTTTAGGTCTATAACCAGCTGTACCCAAGCCACTTGTTGGTTGTGATTTCCCCACACCTACCCTTGTCCAATTACCTTTAAAACCACTTACAACATATGTCTGCTCAGTCTCAACTACCCCACTCACATCCCAATCTATTCCATTTCTATGCTGATCATCCATGCCATGTCTATCTGTCCACCTGGGCTCTCACCATTTCCCTGTTCCTCTTGCATTCCCATTCTCTCTCTCTTTATCTTTCATACTACTACTATTTCCATTGCCAAGCACTTCTTTCTCTTCAATACTACTCCTTATTTTTCACTATATTTTTTACTTCTGATCTCTTGCGTGCATCACACACTGCACTTCCATCTAGCAACAGTTTCTCCAGTTCATTCACTCCAAAGCCATTGAAATGCATTCCATCAAGTGTGTATAATTCATTCTTTCCTCAAATACATGTCATACATCCACAAACTGCACTCCCTTTTCCTCAAACAGCGCCAGTAGCATACCATTCATGAATCTGGCTCTCTGTCATTGTCATGCCTTGACAACACACTAACAACCTTTCCCACTATACTGCTATCTATAATCTCCTGATAGGTCTACATTCTTCTTATGTCCACTTAAATGATTTATCCCCTCAACAACTACTAATTCTCTTGTTCATTTCCTCCTCGTGTCCAAAGCATGAATTCTCTTGCTCATTCTCTCTCTTGGATAGCAGACCTTAGGGACTTTCTGATTAACCATTCCTCTAATAATGGAATCTCCATATACTGCTATTCTCATATCACTCATCACCTCTTTTACCCTTTTTTTTTTTGTTAAATTCTATTCTTTTGCATGCTTTCATTTGTTTCATCTAATATCACTTCACATATTAGTCTTTTTCATTTTGAATAACTGTTTCATCAAATCTTGCATTCTGACAATTTTACTCTTTGTCAGTCCCATAGCCTTACTACCTCTCATTCTGTCATACCTTATTTCTTTTTCCTCATCTATACTTCTCTTCGCTTCTACATTCTTGTGTTCTTTGCACTCTACCTCACTAGCTTTCATTCCCATTTCTCTTTCGTTCATTTACACTAACTTTCATTCCTTGAGTTTGTTTCACATTCATTAATTCATTGTCTTACAAAATATTGCACTTCCTACAAATCCACACTTTCTCTCATCTCCCAATGAGAGAAAGCGTGGATTTGTACACAAACATTTCGCACACATGCATATTACACTCATGACAATGAACCATTCATGAAAAATCCATGTCATTAATAGCACTCAATTTTTGCGATGCTCGCCTAGTTGCACCGATCGATTGTCTACGTGGTGGACCTTGTGAATACTGTCATTGTGTTCCTTTCAAATAAGGTAGGATTTCAAAAATGTCCCCAAGGCCCAAAATCACACAAACACACTAAGTTGTCAAAAATAAACAATAGTATACTAAAATTCAAGTAATATCGCCAATTATTATGCAAAATACACATCTTTTCCTGAGCTCTTTACTAACACTACACACATTGTGGCCTCTTCATATTCGTATTATTAGTATTCAAGTAATAAGAAAAACTGATCTAAGATGGTTTTTTGTTCTTTTGAACAGAATGGCCAATAAAAAATTAGCAAAATAGTTGTAAAATAGAAATATCACTCATAAAATCTAGACCAAAAATACAAATGAGTTATGGTAAGAAGTGTAACTCAAATAGGTCAGTCAATCTCAGAAAGAGAAAAGAAAAAGCACTTCTGATAGGTAATTTGTAGTTACTGAAAGTTTATTTTTCACTTGGTTAGACTATAATAAATTTAGTTTAATCCTTTATCCAAGTGTGAGCAAACAAAGTTTGCACCTGAAAGCATCTTCAGGACTGGGGTAAGGTGGTACAACACCGGGAAACTCATTGCAAAGGTGGAGCAAGCTAACATCACTCCTATCTCAGTATCTCCCATAATGCAAAACACATCTCCTTGCAGATATGTATAATGTTATTCATTAAGGGAAGGCCACTACCCAGACTAGTTTCGACCTTTATTGAGGTCTATTCAGTGGGAGCCAGGCCCAAGTGGAGATACCAGGCAGAAGCATTAGCAAGGTCATCTCTATCTATAGGAGTTGCCAAACGGTGTGCACCTTTTTATTAAATTTCTCTGGATCTAGAGAAAGATGTTGAAAGTTTATTTTTCACTTGGTTAGACTATAATAAATTTAGTTTAATCCTTTACCCAAGTGTGAACAAACATATCCACAAGGAGATGTGTTTTGCATTATGGGAGATACTGAGATAGGAGTGATGTTAGCTTGCTCCACCTTTGCAACGAGTTGCCCAATGTTGTACCACCTTACCGCAGTCCTGAAGATGCTCACACTTGGATAAAGGATTAAACTAAATTTATTATAGTCTAACCAAGTGAAAAATAAACTTTCAACATCTTTCTCTAGATCCAGAGTAATTTAATAAAAAGGTGGCACACCGTTTGGCAACTCCTATAGGTAGAGATGACCTTGCTAATGCTTCTGCCTGGTTTCTCCATTTGGGCCTGGCTCCCACTGAAGAGACCTCAATAAAGGTCGAAACTAGTCTGGGTAGTGGCTCTTCCTTTAATGCATAATATTATACATATCTGCAAGGAGATGTGTTTTGCATTATGGGAGATACTGAGATAGGAGTGATGTTATCTTGCTCCACCTTTGCAACGAGTTGCCCGGTGTTTTACCACCTTACCCCAGTCCTGAAGATGCTTTCAGGTGCAAACTTTGTTTGCTCACACTTGGATAAAGGATTAAACTAAATTTATTATAATTTGTAGTTACATCTTGTTATGCCATTAGGTTATATGAATAGATAGAAATTGCTCATTATCAGACATCTTGTCTGTGTCTTTTGATAATCATATCATTAAATATTGACTCCTTGTTTCTTATATTGGTTTTACATTCATGGATTAGTAATTTCTGGATTTTTTTTTTTTTTCCAAATTAAGTAAGTGAAATTTACTAAGAAGTGAATCAGTAAAACAGACCTATATGCACAAACATATTAAAAATACTTTATCTTCAGATATTTATATAAATGTCTAACTATCATTATAATTTGAAGAATGACTTATTTTCACTATTCGTTAATTTTAAGAATGAAATGTCATCTTACATTTATAACATGACTGTATCTTTAATATGTCTCAATTTAAGCTTTTTTTATATTGGTTATGGCTTTCAGAATCATCTGAAGGATACATAAGAGTTAATAAGATTTTGTTTAATCCAAAAGATGTTCTTGGACATGGGTGTGAAGGAACACTTGTTTATAGGTGTGTATTACCAAGAATTATTTCTTTGATTGGCTTATTCTCATTAATTATTTATTTATGAGAGACATGCTCTAAGGCAGTAACTTGGTAGTTTTCAGAATTACATGAGTAGAAGTATCCAGAAGAGGGTAGGCAATCTACTTAAATACCTGACCATCTTTCACAGACTTCCTTCAATCTAATCTTGTTTAGACTTTCTAATCTAATCTTGTATGGATACTTAAATGTTTATTATCACTCATTTTGAAGTTTAATGGAGAAAACACGCACCTCGAGATAATAACTTCAAAATGAGTTTCTTCAATCACTTTCTCTCATATTGTAGGTATTTTCATGGGTGTTCCACTAAATCAGTAACCTTCATTCCTCTACCTCCTCTCTGCATGTTGAAATGCAAACAGCTGCTGGTCAGTATACCAGCTTCAAACTTATGGAAGCAACTTTTCATCCTCCTATTGAATTCTTTCCTTCTTTTCTTTAACTGTGACTCTATGCAATGAGACTGAATCTTTTTATATATGTCTGACCTGCCCACCCACACACACACATACGAAAGTTCGCAAGACCTATAACATCAGTGCCATGTGTGGACAAGAAATGGGTGTCGTTAAGCAGCAGCTCTTGTTCTGTGTTTGGACAGAAGTGGAGAATAATAATAATGTTTCATTCATCTGAGCACTGTTTGTGAAAGTATCTATAGAACAAGCATAAGGTAAAAACAGAATCTCTATCAGACTGAAGTGGATCTGTGAGTGAGGGATAATTAATGAGCTGGATTGCCTCTTATGGAGGACATCAATCAGTCTTAGAAAGAACTTTAATGCACTATCCCCAAATGTGTGATCAATATTCTGTGAATGGATAGATTTCGAATTCGTATAGAGTTAGCAGCTGTAGAGGTGTGAAGGTCTTGAGCAGAAAAGTATATGTTTCTTGGCAGCTGCAGAGGCTATGGCTGAGATGGGTTTGCTGCAGGGAAAGTTGGAGGTGTATGTCAGTCCAACTAAGGAAATCTGATCATGGTTGGATATCTGGGTATTATCAAAAGTCAGGAAAGGGATGCGAGATTTTTCTTGTGAGAAATTGGACAGGACTGAGTTTTGGTGGCATTAAAGTCTAGAAGGTTGTCCTTACCCCCATTGAAATATGGCTAGTACCTAGTCTAGCCGTAAATACTCTTACAACTTGAACAACGCATAAACCTTTAATCTATCAGTAAATCATTTGCAACTTTTAGCAGATACAAACCACATGTACAACGTGCATATAGCAGCACTCATTGTTTAATATGCCCCCCTTTTGCCTTCACAAGCACCCAAAGTCTGAGAGGCCACGTATCAATGGCAGCATGCACAACATCCGACAGAAACCTGTCGCTGGTCACTCCAAATCCATCTTCAGGCTGGCATTACTGGGGTGCTGTTTCTTGCAGGCTGCTCTCTCAAGTTCCGACCACAATTTGAAGTCCAGTGGATTCAGATCAGGACTTTAAGATCAGGCAGTGATATGTGGTTGAGCACATTTGCCTCCAACCATTGTTGTGCAGCCCTTGCATTATATACAGGGGCTGAGTCCTTTTGGAAGGTCCCCTGCCTTCTGTAAATCAAGGTGTTGTTCAGGGCCATACCACAGGTTCCAGCATGGTTTTAATCCTTTGCAGAAATGCAACTTGGATATCCCTATACATCACCCCACAACTTATGCAGCAGAGATGTGATAAAATCAAAGGCACTTCTCTGTCTTACTGCCAGAGAAGTGCCTTTGATTTTATCACACCTCTGCTGCATAAGTTGTTGTGTTAGAAATGAAGCCAGACGACTCTCATCCCCAGGTCATCAATTAGTACACATGACACCATTCTCAGTAAAACGTTCATCTCTTGCGACATCACTTTCTGCATTCTCACAGGATTGTGGTAGAGGCATGCCTTCACAGCCCTCACAAGCTGTTGCATCCTGATGCAGCATGGTCGACCTGTTCTTTGGCAGTCAGATATGTCTTCTGTATAGTTATAATGGTTAATAGTTTGATACTCAAACATCCTACTGATTCCAATTGTTTTTAGCATGTTGAAAATAACAGGTGGCTGCATTCCAACCTTGTGAAGTGCTATTACAGCTACACAATTCTCATAATCTCCCTACTGCATGTTAACCCGTACAGCTAGACAATTCTCTCTCTACTAATAAACATGCAAATGTTGACTGTGCACAGCGCCTAGAACCAGGCTTGCGCAGTTCTGTGGGAAATGCTGAGATGTGCAGAAATTGCAACCGTATTTATTGCAAGACTCTGTGGATCAGAGTTCATGACATTGTTCATGGTGGATCTTGAGGGTTTTAACAATTTGGTACTACAAGGTTTGTCAAATGAAAAGGAGGTATGAAATGTACTGTCATCTGCAAAGCTATAGGATTTGAAGCCTGTAAGAGTAGGTCATTTCTATACAGAAGGAAGAGAGTAGGTGAAACTACTCCTGAGATTTTCCAGCATTGGTGGAGAAATCTAAATAGAAGAAAGAGTACACCACTACTTGTAGTGAGTGGTTAGTGAGAAAACTGGCAGTCTAGTTACAAATGATGGAAAGCTGACCATAGAATGGTAATTTGCTAACTAGGTCCCTGTGCTAAACCCAAAGGCTTTTGAAACATCGATAGTGATTATTGTTTTCTCGGAATTTTTCCATGGCTCTAATCCAAAGGTGGATGGAATGCTAGATCATGTGGATCGACAGAGGTAGAATCCATATTGCTGGTTGTGAATTAATTGGGGGAGGGGGGGGGGGTCTCCAGGTGGTATAGAAGTTTGCTGTTGATGACTTTCTCCATATTTTTTGAGAGAACAGAAATGATAGCAATTGGACCATAGTTTGTTGACTGAATTTTACCACCTGTCTTTGGACTGAGCTGGATGTGGTCCTGTTTCCATTCTGCTGGGGTAGAAGCCAGCTGAATAGGATAGATTGAAAAGGCAATATAGAATAGGTGTTCTCAATCTGTAACACATGGTTTTAACACACTAGACAGGATACTAGTAGGACTGGATGCCTTGTTTGTGATCAGGTTATTAATGATTCTTCTGATTTCTTTTTGGCAAAAGACTACAGGTTGCTTTTAGTGACCAGTTCTTAGTAAAGTGGGATGGGGATCTATTGCCTTGGTCATTAATGCAGGAATTAAAAGAAAAGAGTGATTCCAGTAAGTCAGCCTTGTTTATGGGTGAAGTTACTGTGAATATCGGCCTAGTTGAGTCTGTTGTCTATTTCCATATTTAATTTACCATCTTCACTAAAAATTGTGCCTAAATAGCTGAAATGTTTTACTTGTTCTGTAGGTTCTCCATTCATGATGCAGTTGATATTTACCACTGTGCTGTCACTGCTTGTTTCGTTTAGCAATTTTTTGAAGTAATTACTCCATATCTTTTCTTCTAGTTTTCATGTCACCTTTATCATCCTAATTCCTTTTACAGCACTCTTTCCTCCATTTCTGAGCTTTTTCAACAGCCTCCAGAATATTTTGCTACCTTCTTGATATTTATTTCTATTTTCTTCCCATGATTTTTGTTTAGCTAGTTTTACACAATGTTTAGCTTTCTTACATTTGTCTCTGTATTCTCTAAGAGCACAAGCTGGCTTATTTACCAGAAACTTTCAATATGCTTTCTTTATTTCCTTCACTGCCTCTTTAACTTCCTTTGTCCACCATGGAGTTTTGATTTTTCTATCTTTGGAGACAATCTCACCACATGCCTCTCTTGCTGAATCAGTTAATGTTTTCTCAGGGCTTTCCACTGAATCTCCAAGGTTTGGTTGCTGTTCTCAAACTCTTTCATTTTTTCTTGAATAATGTTTGTGTATTTTTGTCTACAGTTCACATCTGAGGGCTGCTCAAATTTTATTTGCTTTAAAACTTTCTTACACACACTTCTTTTCAGTATGGAATTCAATTTTATCCTGCTCAAGACTAAATGATGATCACTTCCAATTTCAAATCCTCTGTACACTCTAGTGTCCTGCACCTGTGAGAAAACATCATTATCAACAATAACATAGTCAAAAAGACTTTTTCTTATTCCTTGCCTCTTCTCTCCATTTTAATGGAGTGAAGAGGCAAATAAAATGTACACAAATTTTAATTTGTGTACATTTTAATGTTGGAACATTGTGTTAGTAATTACCAGTCCCTGCCCTGAGCAGAAAACAGGTATTTGCCATTATTATTAGCTTTGCTCTTTTCTTCAAATATCCAAAATATCTCTGTATGGCTGACAGTCATTTCCTACTCTGCTATTTAGATCTCCAACAAGGACCAACTTTTCCTTTTTCATTGTGTCAGTTGCTTTCTCTAAAGTCTCAAAAAATTCCTCCACTTCTACCTTAGTGGGACCATAGGCAAAAATAAGTCTCATTTTCCATTCTGATATTTGTCCACATCACTCAACTCGATATTGCCTGCCATTCAAAAAGGTTATCCTCGTATTTAATGTTGAATGCTATAGCTACTCCTTCTTTTCTCTGATAGTTATTACTTGAATCTTAAATTTTGTATTTGGGATGTGTTAGATGATAATTCAAGCTAAAGCAACATTACACTAAATACGCATTGAGGCAAATAAATTAGGTGGAATTAAATAGAAGCTGGTATTTAAAAAAAAAAGTTGCAAATGGTGTTAAGAATGTGATCAATGCAAGCTGAATAGTGCAAAAGTACTTGTAAGAGTGAACAGTATAGTAGGGGGGGGGGGGGGGGAAGCAGTTTGTAAGAAGAAATTAATTGATCAAGCCAAAGAGCATTCCAGACATTTGTCTGGAATGTTAAAATATATAAGTAAGAGTACAAACAATTTCAAACAGAACATTTAAGTATACTAGATATAAATAAATAAAATTAAATAACTAAATAATGAAAACTTATCCTTCATCCTGTCTTCCACCGTTATGCATTCGATTTTGATCCCGTCTTCTCGGTAACCAAAATGCGCATTATTGCGACAACAACTAACTTCAAAAAACAACTACTGACGGACACTCTTATTCCAGAAAACAACTTAGTACTACAAAAATGTAGAAAAACGGACGATTCACCAATTAATAAGCACTTTCTTCAATACAGCTCAAATTCCCTGATGTGTAGCGGTGTAAATAGGGCAACGAGTGATATGAGATTCTTGCTTGAGGCTGTACGAAAGAAGACACAGAGAGGAAAGATAGTGTGTGTGTGTGTGTGTTGCATAGGTATGATAATGAATATGACAGAAACATTTAAGTTACTTAAAGGGTTTATAGGATTGATGCAGGTGAAATGTTTCAGCACTTGATTAGAGGGTAATGGGTTGTCAGAGTAAATGTAAATGAATGGAATGGGTTGCCAGAGTCAGTTGTTAGCACTTTATCTGTTAATGGGTTCAAGGAGAGGTATGATAGATTGTCAGGATAGTTTGGGTCTCCCACAATGAGTCTTCGGACTCCGTGGAGGTGCCCATATAATAATAATAATGACAATAATGTTTTAAATTTGATAAATGTTACCTGAACAGGACTCTTTGTAACAAAGATTATTCACAGATGAAACACTTAACGAAAAATATTCAAGATGAAGAAATATGAACAATGTCTTGTATCTTATTTATTATGGATAAAGATTGTGTTTTCAATTTTATTTTAAAATAGTAATTATTCATAGAAGCTTGAGAGATAAAAAGCATGATGATATTTTAAATATTTACAAAGCTAGAAAATGCTTTATTGTCATTTGATTCCTTTCAGAGGGAAGTTTGAAAATCGTGATGTTGCTGTGAAAAGAATTCTTCCAGAATGCTTTAGTTTTGCAGACCGAGAAGTAGACCTTCTTACAGAATCTGATGAACATCCAAACGTCATACGCTATTTTTGCATGGTGAGTTGTTCTCAACTTGTATGCTGGTCTTTATTCAATATTAAATTTTAGGATTTAAATATATAAAGAGTTCTAGATGAAATTGACCATAAACTAATACTAAATGACTACTAATAAAAATACTTTAACTATTAGATGCTATCACTTAAGACATGAATGTTTTTTACACAAAATACAGTTATCTCTCACTATATATAATAAGCATTCACTATGACAGACTTTTATGAAAATTCCTTGCCCAAGATACATCATTGTAGTTGGGGGGGGGGGGGGGGGAATCACTCTTACAAACTTTCCTGAAACTCCTCAAGTTTCAGGAAATAATTTCAGGGTATATATCAAGAACTTTCATATCTGTGTTCTTCTCTAGTCTTCGATTGACTATTATTTCCAACTCATTCAGGTCCATCATCATGAAATTCTTGATATATACCCTTGGGGAGGGAGGATATTATAATCGTACCACATGAAAAGTTTACATCAGTACAAATTTTTTTCTGGATTTTTTTTTTTTTTTGTCATCCTGGTTAGTGGAGGAGACCTCCCAATCATGGTACTGGTTCCTTTCATTCTCCCTCTTTTCCTTTGCTTTTCTTCACATGTTCTTTGCTCTACTTCTTCTTCTGAGTCTTTTTTTACTATTCTATCTTCCAGACTACTGTCACTAGGATCCAATGCCTTGCCATCATGTTTGCCGTGCGGTGTGACCTGTGAACATTTGAATAGAGAGATCCTGGTAGTCTTGCACTGCTTCGACAAGATGGGCGGTCCTGGATGTCCCAGACAGGATCAATTAGCTATTGGGCTTGCCAACAAGGGTTAAGTGTGCTGAAGTAAGTCTCCTTCCCCATGGTCCAAGGACAGGGCCCAAGGCTTGCTGTGACACTCATATAGTGTCTAGGGTAGCCCTGGCATTCCACTCCTGAGCACAGTCACTGCTCGCTGGAAAGTAGGCATGCATGTGTGACTTCTTGTGGGTAGGAAACTCTGGTGCTGAACAAAAAATCACTCGAGCATGAATTTTTCATTCTCAACTGTCAGGGGCCCTAATAAAATTCCAAACAAGTAAGGATACCATCGATACGCCTTGTAGTAACAGAAATAAGATACAAAAGATGTGATACCATTATGAATGTACCTGTTTTTCTAATCATCCATGCAGCAGGTTGAAAGCCAATAAGGAAAATGTCACTCTTCTTTATTCAAAAGGGTTTAGAAGGACTGGCAGGTTCCCCCAAAATGGTTAAGGAACTACGTTCTGGTGATGTCCTTGTAGAAAACATGACAATGACAACACTCCGAAAAACTACTCAGAGCAACATCAGTAGGTAGAATACCAATAACAGTTAAATAAAACACTTAATTCTTGTGGAGGAGCAATCTCAAAATGGGTTATCCTTGACGTTCTTGGTGAGGAGTTATGTTCAGGAGTAACAGGTATGAGGCTCATCCTGATCTGTAGGAATGGTCACACCCAGAAACATCATCCCTACTTTTGATACTCTTAAGCCTCCAACAGAGAGTGTGATGTCTGTCTGCAGAGAATTTGGATGTGTTTAAGATGCAGTGTAATGAGCTGTGTGTATGACAAAAGGGATCTTCTAGATGAGTTTGTAACTCCATCTTAGGATAATAATAATAATAATCCATTCTGATGGCTTCCACAGGTGGCATTAAAATGCATTGGGAGTTTTTTGTGTGTGTAGCATGGCCAGCACAATAGAGATATGCAAATGAATTGTACTGTTTTCTTTGGTGATTTTCAAAGTATTGATGTAGTGGTAGTGGTGATGAGTAATGAAATAATTATAACTTCAGATTTATTGAAAACAGGTCTTGAAATTGCTTAGACAAACATAGTTTCATGAGCATGCTGAAATACGAATTTCCATTCCTGACTGAAAGTTATAGTGTTATTGGTGAAGTTTTATGCATTGTTTGTACAAACTGAATTTTCTATTGCACCTAGTTATCATGAGTAGACTGTTCTTCACATATCAAGCATAATGCTTTGCAAACAAGTACAAATATGTTGCTAGTTGATGTGGAATCAATTATTAACAAAGTTTTCAACATTTTCATTTTTTTCACTATTAGAGTTGAGGCACTGAAATCCTGTAATCTTATTGAAGTGGAATACAAACAAATTTTAGGAAATATAAATATGAGATGGATCTCCATGCCTACTGCTGTGAAAAGAATGAATGATCAAAATGTTTGATAGTCTCGAGTCATTTTCTGTTGCAAAATAAAAGCCCCAAATTCGTGAGGATTTTTTTTTTAATGAGCCACAGTCATGTGAAGTTTTTTCACTTGGATATAAATTATAGAAACTTCAGGTACAAACCTTGTTTGCTTAAACTTCAATATAGGATTAAACAAGAATATAATTTCTTGGCATTTTTAATTTAATTTATAACCAACTGAAAAAACTTTCTACATTATTGATGTATAGACGAAAAAAGGGAATAAAGATTAAAAGAATAGCACATTTGGAAACTGAATTTAATGGAAAAATTAGATGAGGTGGAACAAATGTAAGGAATGACCATCCAGAAGCTGACAATCCACTCATAAAGGGTATCATTGACACCATAAGATCTGACTTGTAAAAAAAGCTGTAAGGCCAGACTTGATCAAGATGTCAACAGCAACCACATGATATTTTCTAAATCTTAAATAAAGATAAGTAAGGTTGGTAGGTAGGTCTGCTGTAGAATGGCAGAATCCATGTTGGTGAATCCATTGGTCTCATCAAGTTGATGACTATCTCCATCCTCTTTGGGAGTATTGAGGTAAGGACAATAGTTTGATGGCTATCTTCTATCTCCCTTTTCAGGAACATAAAAGCTTCCTTCAGTGCTGTTGAATAGATGGCAGATGTGTAAGATAACTTGTAGCAATATGAGTTGGGTATTAATTTCTAGAAGACAAGCCCTTAGTACAATTAAGGGGATGCCATCCCAAAGAAGTTATTATCACAGCTATTGAGGATAGAAAGGCTTGCTTTAATCATCTAAGAGTTGGAGGAAGAGCAATACCAAGAAGTCTGCTTTATCTTTAAATGTTGCCATTGTTTCATCAGAGAAGTTGAAAGATAGTAGAGCAGAAGTTTTGGAACTAAGCAGCACAGTTCCATTGTTCCTACTTACTACATCTATGGAGAATATTAGGAACTTGCATTTACTTCGATGGCAAATAGTGCCATCGATTGGTTAGCTGAACTACAATCTGTATACAGTTTTCATTCAGTTTTTTATTTTTACCCATAAAAATAAATATATTTTATTTTTTGCATAAATATATTTTATTTAAATATAGAGGTGCATAAATGTCAAAGCTGTATAACTAAGAGGAGACATCAACATAGCCTTTAAAGGAATGCGGAGAACCGACCAGGGCTTCTGACCTGATATCCAATCCTCACCTTCTCGTGGTGCACCCTGTTGGGTATCTACTTGGATACTGAACAAACGAGAATGGGCTGGCAATTTGAGATTTAGCTGACCAAATTGTATTCTTATTGGTTAAACCAAAATACAAAATGATGGTACAACATGACAAAATTTCATGCCAGCTGGGGCATCTTCTGGTTAAACAAGGCCCCCCCCCCCCCTTGTTTTCGCCGGGGAACCAGGGCGAACAGCGAAAAGTCAGCTACTGGAACAAATATGAAAACACACCCCAACTCAACATCACCAGAGTTAAAGATCGGTACTGTCAACATAAGATGCCTGAATGACAAAGAAATGGAGCTAGCTGAGGAATTAGATAAGTACCAGATCGACATAATAGGGGTGACTGAAACAAAAAAGACAAAAACTGGTGATATCTTTCTGGGCAATAAATACAAAATGTTATATTCAGGCACTGACAATCAAGGAAAAGAAGGAGTAGCCATAGTATTCAACACAAAATACGAGGCTAATCTTCTTGAATGGCAGTCAGTCTCAAGTAGAGTATTGTGGGCAAATATGAGAATGGGGAACTGGACAATGAGACTTATTTGTGCCTGTGGTCCCACAGAAAGTTCTACTAAGGTAGAAGTGGAGGAATTTTTTGATGCTTTAGAAAAATCAACTGGCACAATGAAAAAGGAAAAGTTGGTCCTTGTTGGGGATCTAAATAGCAGAGTAGGAAATGATTGTCAGACATACAAAAATATTTTGGGAAAATTTGGAGAAAAGAGCAAAGCTAATAATAATGGCAAGTATTTGTTGGATTTCTGCTGAGGACATGGACTGGTTATTACTAACACCATGTTCCAACAAAAAAATGTACACATATTCAAATGGAGAGAAGAAGCAAGGAATAAGAAAAATCTCATTGACTACGTTATTGTTGATAGTGATGTTTTCTCCCTGGTGCAGGACACCAGAGTGTACAGAGGATTTGAAATTGGAAGTGATCACTATTTAGTCTTGAGTAGGATAAAATTGAATTTCATATTGAAAAAAATAACATGTAAGAAAGTTTTAAATCAAATAAAAGTTGAGCATCTCTCAGATGTGAACTGTAGACTAAAATACACAAAGTTTATTGAAAAAAAAAATGAAAGAGTTTGAGAACAGGAATCAAACCTTAGAGATTCAGTGGCAAGCCTTGAAGAAAGCCCTGATTGTTTCAGCTAGAGACATGTGGTGAAGTTGTCTGCAAGGAAAGAAAAATTACAACTCCATGGTGGACACAGGAAGTTAAAAAGGCAGTGAAAGAAAAGAAGAAAGCATATCAAAAGTTCCTGGCAAATAAGTCAGCTTTTACTCTTACAGAATACAGAGACAAATGTAAGAAAGCTAAACAGTGTGTAAAACTAGCTAAACAAAAGTCATGGGAGGACTTTGGCAAGAATATAGAAAATAAATATCAAGAAGGTGGCAAAATATTCTGTCGGTTGTTGAAGAAGCTAAGAAATGGAGGAAAGAGTACTGTAAAAGGAGTTAGAGATGATAAAGGTGACATGAAAATGGGAGAAAAAGATATCCTTGAAGTATGGAGTAATTACTTTGAAAAACTGCTAAATGAAACAAGCAGTGATAGCACAGTGGTAAAAAACACTCAACAGGCATATAGTCAGGAATACATATCCATACTTGAAGTAGAAAAAGCCACCAAAGGCTTAAAATGTGGAAAAGCAGCAGGAGTAGATGATATTTGACCAGAAATGCTGAAGTATGGTGGTATAAAAGTCTTGCAGTGGCTGCACTGCATAGTTCAGAAGGAATGGACAGAGGGACAAATTCCCGATGATTAGAGTAGAGCTCTCATAGTACCCATATATAAAAAGGGAAATAAAACTGAATGTGACAATTACAGTGGTATTTCCTACTGAGTGTTCCTGGTAAGATATATGTAAGTATACTTGAGAAACAGTTGAGAAGAATTTTAGAAGAAAAGCTTGGTGAAGAACAAGCCGGATTCCGGTCAAATAGATGCTGTCAGTATCAGCTCTTCACTTTTATAACAAATAACAAATAGTGGAGAAATCATGGGAATATAACAAAGATCTCTATTTGATTTTTTTTTTTTTTTTTTTTTTTTTTTTTTTTTTTTTTTTTTTTCCTAGCTACTCACTGATGAAGCCTCAAAAAAGGCTGAAACCGGTCTGGGTAGTGACCTCCTACCATAATGTAATAACAACATACATTTCCTAGGAAGTGTGTTTTTACATCATGGAAATTACCAAAGTATAGCGATCAGAACTTGACTCACCTTTGCAACGAGTTGCCCAGTATTGTGCTACGTACTAGGACTACTTGCATTAGCTCACGCTAGTATTTGCCAATATTTTTATAGTTTACTATATTCGGCATGAAACTCTCTGATTCCAGTCTCTGAGTTTCTTATCGGTTTTAAAACAATGTGGGATTTAATATCCCCTTAATTTAAATAGTGTTTATATCACCGAAATGAAGCCTGTTGGTTCTTTATATTTAAGCATCTCTATTTGAGTTTTGTAGATCTGGAAAAGGCATATGATATGGTGCCAAGACAGAAGCTATTCAATACGCTACAGTTATATGGTGTCAATGGGGCATTATATCAAGCAATACTTAGTCTTTATTTGAGTTGTAAGTCAGCAGTTAGAATTGATGGAAGTACAGGAAGATGGTTTAATGTTAAATCTGGTGTGAGACAAGGATGTACCTTATCCCCACTGTTATTCATTATTTATATGGATCACATCATGAAGGAAAGTGATATTAAACATGATATCGAAATTGGAGATGTTAATGTCAGCTCTTTGCTTTATGCGGGTGATGTTATACTTATCAATAAATCCACTACGAGTCTGCAAGATTCCTTGACTAAATTGAATAACTGTTGTAATAGATATGGTATGAAGGTCAGCAATAAAAAGACAAAGACAATGAAAATAGGCAGAATCGTTGAAAATGTCAATTGCATTGTGAACGGAAAACCTGTGGAACAAGTAAAACATTTCACGTACTTAGGCACAATTTTTAGTGAAGATGGTAAATTAAATATGGAAATAGACAACAGAATCAATAAAGCTGGTATGGTAGGAAGTCAATTGAATAAATTCATATGGAATAAGAGAGAAATTAGTTCTTGTGAAAAGGCTTAGACGTTGGTTATGCATTTTCACTATAATTTAAGGAAATTACAACGTACTAGGATATACATTAAAATAAATTTTAATATATTTCAATATTTCGGTAATGTCACGTTGCCATTTTCAAGTACTTAAGAACAAGACACATGCACGCAGGCACAACAAAACAGTAAATGAGGAAGAAGTCTGAAGCTTTTATTTCTCCTAAAGTCCTGATGGTGCCCTCTAGCGGGCAATGTTGGTATTGTTGGGCGATTGGGCTTGAAGGTCTTCTGATGTAGGTTTCCCAAATTTGAGGAAGTCTCATGCAGCCAAATTTGTTGAGGTTTGGATCGTTTCTTAGGGCTGAAGTTGATTCCATGAAAAGCCTTTCGTATCTGTATTTGCTATGGTGTATTATCCTGGCTTTCTTCCACTGTATTCTATGGCAGGTATCCAGCGCATGGTCAGCAAGACCAGAGTGACTATATTGGTGAAACCGGATGTAGTCCTTGTGTTCTCAAATTCTGATATTTACTGTCCTGCCTGTTTGGCCAAAGTAGGACAGCTTACGGCTGCAAGGGACCTGGTATACACCAGGTAGGTCTGGGGGGGGGGGTCTTTAGTAGAGTGGATCAGGGATGTCAATTTTTTATATGGTTTGTAACAAGAAATTAAGTTATGTTTTTTTGGGGATTTTTGTGATTTTTTTCAGAGGTGTCTCGGATATAGGATATGGTGATGCATTTAGAGTAATCCTTGTTGTGAGGGAGGGTTGTGGTTTACTGGTTTCAATATTTTTTGGATTTTTTTGGTTGGGGGGTAGCCATTGGCTGAGAAAGTATTGAGAATATGGTTTAGTTCTGTGGATAGGGCATTGTCATTCGAGCAGATAAGTCTAGCCCTGTTGTGTAGTGTCTTAATGACTCCATATTGTTGTGAGGGTGTGGGGGGAGGGAGGGTTGTTGATGAATGTATCTGCCTTTATGGGTGGGTTTTCTATATACTGAGGAAACCAAGGTTCCATCAGGCTGTTGGGTGACTAGTGTGTCTAAGAAAGGAATGCAGTTGATTTTTTCCTCTTCCAGGGTGAATTTGATTCTGGGGTGTTGGTTGTTTAAGTGTGTTAAGAAGGAGAGGAGTGCATCGGAGCCATGTGGCCAAATAGCGAATACATCATCTACATAGCGAAGCCAAATGGTTGGTTTTTGTGGGGCAGAGTTTAAGGTTTTCTCTTCAAAAGTCTCCATATAAAAGTTGGCCAAGCGTGGGGAGAGTGGAGAACCCATGGCTGTCCCCTCTATTTGTTTGTAGAAGTGTTCTGACCAAAGATAAACCACCTAAAACCAACATGCCCAGTAAAGAAATTAAATCTCTATTAGAATTAAAGAAAAACAAGAAAATAATAATCACCAAAGCTGACAAAGGGAATGCCACAGTATTACTTAACCAAAAAGATTACACAGGTAAGCTGAAATCTCTATTGTTAGATCTGGCCACTTACCTTCCTATTGAATACAATCCCACCAACTCTCAAATTAGAAAACTCCACAATCTCCTTAAGAAGGTCACTTCTTGGCCTGTAGAAATCACTAACAAATTAAAACCATATAACTCCATACCTCCCCCTCCCCCCCGTATTTATAGACTCCCAAAAATTCACAAGGAAAACATGCCATTACGTCCGATAGTGGATGGCATTGATTCCCCCACATACAAACTAGCTAAACATTTGGCCAAAGCTCTCTCACACACTATACTGGCTACACACCTTCATACATAAAAAAACTCAGCCCACTTCAAAGCAAGCATAGAAAACCTTACAATCAAACACACTGACATAATGGTCAGTTTTGATGTTTCCTCCTTATTCACAAATGTCCCACTCAAAGAATCCTTAGATCTAATTCAAGCTAAATTTCCTCCTGATATCACAGCCCTATTTCAGTTCACAATGAACTCAGGCTATTTTGTTTGGCAAGGAAAATTCTACAAACAAATAGAGGGGACAGCCATGGGTTCTCCACTCTCCCCACCCTTGGCCAACTTTTATATGGAAACTTTTGGAGAGAAAGCCTTAAACTCTGCCCCACAAAAACCAACCATTTGGCTTCGCTATGTAGAAGACGTATTTGCTATTTGGACACATGGCTCCGATGCACTCCTCTCCTTCTTAACACGCTTAAACAACCAACACCCCAGAATCAAATTCACCCTGGAAGATTAAAAAAACAACAGCATTCCTTTCTTAGACACACTAGTCACCCGCCAGCCTGATGGAACCTTGGTTTTCTCAGTATATAGAAAACCCACCCATACAGACAGATGCATTCACCAACAATCCACCCCCCCCACAACAATATGGAGTCATTAAGACACTACACAACAGGCTAAACTTATCTGCTCAAATGACACTGCCCTAACCACAGAACTGAACCACATGCTCAACACTTTCTCAGTTAATGGCTACCCCCCCCCCCCCAAAAAAAAAAAAAAAAATCCAAAAAATATTGAAACCAGTAAACCACAACCCCCAACCCCTCCATCACAACAATGATTACTCTAAATCCATCACTATACCCTATATCTGAGGCACCTCGGAAAAAATCACAAAAATCCTAAAAAAAAATAACTTAACTTCTTGTTACAAACCATATAAAAAATTGGCATCCCTGATCCACTCTACTAAAGACCAACCTTCCCCCCTAGACCTACCTGGTGTATACCAAGTCCCTTGCAGCTGTAAGCTGTCCTACTTTGGCCAAACAGGCAGGACAGCAAATATCAGAATTTGAGAACACAAGGACTACATCCGGTTTCACCAATACAGCCACTCTGGTCTTGCTGACCATGCGCTGGTTACCTGCCATAGAATACGGTGGAAGAAAGCCAGGATAATACACCATAGCAAATGCAGATATGAAAAGTTCATGGAATCAACTTCAGCCCTAAGAAACGATTCAAACCTCAACAAATTTGGCTGCATGAGACTTCCTCAAATTTGGGAAACCTACATCAGAAGACCTTAAGCCCAGTCGCCCAACAATACCAACATTGCCTGCTAGAGGGCACCATCAGGACTTTAGGAGAAATAATAGCTTCAAACTTCTTCCTCATTTACTGTTTTGTCGTGCCTGCGTGCACGTGTCTTGTTCTTAAGTTCTTGAAAATGGCAATGTGACGTTGCCGAAATATTGAAATATATTAAAATTTATTTTAATGTATATCTTAGTATGTTGTAATTTCCTTAAATTATATAGTGAAAAAAAAAAAAAGAGAGAGAAATTAGTCGGAACACTAAACTAGCTTTATACAAGACAGTGTTCAAACCAGTTTTAACTTATGGATTTGAGAGCTGGGTCAGAAGTAAAACACTTGACCAAAGACTAGAGACCACAGATATGAGAATCCTGAGAAAGATTAGAGGCATAAACTGTTGGCATCAATGGCAATATCGTATTAAAAATGAGGATATTAGGAAACAACTTGACATTGTCAGCATCCAGGAATGCGCTAGCCGAGCTAATCTTAGGTGGTATGGTCATTTAAACAGAATGGGCGAGGAAAGATTGGCAAAACAAGACTTCTCTGCCAGGTTGGCATGAAAACGACCCAGAGGAAGACCTTGATATAGGTGGATTGATACGGTACAAAGTGCCTTAGACGACAGAAATATAACATCTGATAATAATGGAGTCTTGACAAGTAACAGACTGATCTGGAGGAAAATTGTAGATAGTAAGTTAGTAATGATGTAAATTTTTCGTGTAGTACTATCATATCCTGTACATCCCTTGAGGGTACATGGCAGGAATTTGATGATGATATATATACATATATATGTATATATATATATTTTTTATTTTTTTTAATTTTATTTTTTATTTTTTGACAGTGGCAAGGTTTATTATCATATTGTGTATTTACGTGTTTATATATATATATATACACACATACACGAGACATTTTCTTTACAGTACAAAATGCAGAATACTGAATTCTTTATAAATATAATTATACATTTTTTAAAAAAAACTAATTAAATATTTATCTGCCGTATTTATATACCGATGAATGTGCATACAACTCACTATACAATGCAGTAATACAACTCACAGTTCAATAGTAATGATAATAATGGAAACACTTAACCAAAGACTAGAGACCACAGATATTACAGTCCTGAGAAAGATTAGGGGTTTGAACAGATAGCATCAACGACAATATCCTATTAAAAACAAGGATAATAGGAAAGAACTTGACATTGTACGCAGAATGTGTTAGCACAGCTAATCTCAAGTAGTATGGTCACTTAAACAGAATGGGAGAGGAAAGATTAGCAAAACAAATGTTCTCTGCCAGGTTGGTAGGAAAAAGACCCGGAGGGAGATCAAGATGTAGGTGGATTGATACAGTAAAAAGTGCCTTAGAAGATAGAAATATAAGATCTGACAATGTTGAAGCCTTGACAGGTAATAGATTGATTTGGAGAAAAATTGTAGATAGGAAATTAGTAATGATGTAAATTTTTCATGTAGTACTATCATATCCCATACTCCCCCCCTCGAGGGTAAATGTCAGGAATTTGATGATGATAATGGAATGATTTTATATTAATATGCATGATTTTTCTGCATTTTTTTTTTTTCCAATAATTTCTTTATGGATTTTGTATTAAACACAGATATTTTACTTCTTTACACAACAGTATACAAGTTTCTGTGTACATTCTTTTTTATATGTTTGTTTGTTTGTTTGGTGGCATTTCTGCTTTCTTCCTTGAAGCTTCTGCAGTGCTTATCTGAGGAAGATAATAGATGGCGGTGGTTTCGTGGTTTTCTTCCAGTATCTGTTGCAAACCAGGTGTAGATTTAACTGTTTATATGTATGTTCTTCGAAACTTATATGTATATATATATGTATGTGTATATGTAAATGCTTTTTTTCTGGTTAGCGTGTAGAGGCGAGTCCAAGTGCCTACGCACTACAACTGCTTGAGCACAGTTTAACTTTTTTGCTGGGGGGGGGGGTTGGATATGGTGTTTTTGTATCCTTGTAATGTTCGAGAGAGGGGTTTGTTGTAGGTTTGTGTGTGTGTCAGAGAGAGAGAAATTTCCCTCTGATTTTCAGTTCTCGCTATAATATTTATATAGTGCCTGTTTCATCTCTCTGTAGGTCCCTAGATTTCTGCAATGATGGCAGTTGTTTATCATGTTAGGTATGTGGAAGTTTTGTGTAGCTTTTCTGCAGTGATTATTATTCTTATATGTTATGGAGTTTGTTGACTATGGTTTTGTTATCTGATGTGTTGTTCTGTAGGTTGGACTGAAGTAGTGTTTTAGCATGACTGTGTAGTGGCATAAGTATTTCACCTTAAATATTTTGTCCTTGCTGCCTGTATAAGTGTGGGCTGTTCTCTTTGTTCCCAGAATATCAGTTTTAACATTTTTCTTTGCAGTAATTGTAATCTGTTAAGTTTGTAGAATGAGTATGATGTAATTACATATCTTAAAATGTTTTCACATAATATGCTTTATCGATTTGTATTTTTGTGTGTGTCGGAGCAATCTCTTTTAATCGACATAGTTTGCTTGCTATTATCCTGAGTTTATTGTGTTGATAATTTGTATGGCTATTCCAACTTTGATCAGCATCGAAGTGAAGTCTGGGATAACGTGTTGTTTTTGCCTGTGTCAGCAGAAGAATCAGCACTTTGTGTATAGGAGGATGAATGTCAGACAGTGAGATATTTAGTTTCTGTGAGTAGGATCTGGGGGTTTTTGAATATCATTAGCTTTGTTTTTTCAGGGTTTATATATATATATGCCATTTTCAGTTAGCCATTTAGTGATTTGATCAATGTCGTGTTGCATATTTGTGTAAGCTATATTTGCATTTCTCTGAATGGATACTATGGCTGTGTCGTCTGCATATTGGAAGATTTTACTTTTTAGAGGAAGATGGCTAATATCATGTGTGCATATATGTTAAACAGAATGGGAGATAGAACAACTCTTTGTAGTACTCCACAGGTTACTGGTACCTCTTGGCTGTGCACTGATCCTATATATATGATGCACTTTCTGTTTTTCATGTATGCTTTGAACCACTGGAGTAGATGACCTCCAATTCTGCTATGTGTTAGTTTGTTCAACAAATTTTTTGTGTTAGTGTTTCAAATGCTTACATTAGGTCAATAAAAACGACTAATACTGTTCTGTTTTTATCTAATGCAGTGTTTTGTGTGTGAAATTCCAGGAGAGTTGATGTTCCTTTATTTTTTTTGAAAGCCATATTGTGTTTTGGGAATGATTTGGAATTTTTCTATGTATGTGGAGAGTTTGGAATACACAATGCTCCTCATGATTTGGTTGATTATAGGCTTTTTGTGGCGATGTGTCTGTAATCACTTATATTTGTTTTTCCATGTTTATGTATGGGAGTGATTAATGCAGTCTTTAGTGTTTCAGGTATGTGCTCCCTTTCAAAGATTTTATTTAACAGTTTTAGTATAACTGGACATGTTTTAGTATAACTGGAGTGTTTTTGATGTCTTTTGGTCTGATTCTGCCTGTTCCTTGTCCTTTGTTAGGGTTAATTTGTTGGATTGCAAGTGGCAGTTCTTTTGTTATTGTGGGGAACCACATTGACTGGGCTGCTTGTGATCCTAGTGGAGAATGTTTCCTGTAGTTTTTGGACAGAGTTCGCGAAGTGCTGATTAAAGTTGTTTCCCAACTGTTTGAGGGATTTGGGCTTGCAAGCAAAGTTGTGTTTTATTGTTTCTCAGGCATATGTTTTGTGTGTATTGTCCAGCATTTCATTGATCAGGAGCCAGGTTTCCTTTATGTCCTTCTGAGCAGTTGTTAATTTCTTTCTATAGTAGTTTCTTTTTGCCATTCTAATCTGTGTTGTTAAGAGATTCCATTCAAAGAAAAGATGCCCTATGACATATGGCATCTTTTCTTTGCATGTCTATTAATATGTTGTCTGTTATCCATAGATTCTGTCTAGTTTGGGAGCATATTTTTATTTTTGTTAATGCTTTGTTATATATTTTATTAAATGTAAGTTTGCAGTTACTATATACAGCATCAGCAGAGCCTAAAGATGCTATTTACATCTAGTCGGTTTTTCTGATTCCGTTGTTTACTATAGTTTCATTCAGTGCTTTTTTTCTGGTGGTACGCAGAACCTGCACCTTTTTTCTAAAGTTTTTAAAAATTTGCGATTTATTGCCAGCAAAATGTATATAAATATTCCAGTAGATGGTACTGTGTTCACAAATTGAATTTTCAGGTTTGATTATTCATAAGTTTGTATCCTGCTTTCCTGTTTCATAGGTTGGTACGCAACCGGAAACAGGAAGTTGTGTTCACTTCCGATTGCTTCCAATATCAGTTCTATATTTACTCTGCAACAGGCAGGTGTTCACTTGAGTTTTGAATTAATCTAAGTTAAATCAGTGTAATCATTGTTCAAAACGAGTAAAATAAGTAGTTACTTTAGCCACTGAGTAAAAAAAAGGAAGGCTGAAGAAGCAGAAATTGTTGAATCTACTTGTGATCCTGTAAAACAGAAAACTAGCACCGAAAATGCACTTGGTGAAGAGCAAGAAAAATGACTTCTGCAAGAGAAACGAGTGGCTGTTTGTCCAGAATAAAATGTTGGGCTGTAAAGTGTGTCGTGATGTCGGAAGTCTTGCCGTTGATAAACACATGAGAACGAAAATTTCAACGGAGTGAGCAAATGGTAAAATCAGTCATTTTGGAAAATCTCGCAAACAACAGTTTGCGAGATTTTCATTAAGAAAAGAGATTTAAGATCATAAAGAGAGTGCAGCACACAAAGTGTGCCAAAAAATAAATCTGAAGGAAAAAAACGAAACATTAGAGAAACTTTTCCTAAATATTTTGTCTCATAATAAAGAACAGGAAAAGTTTCAAACCGCTTACAAAGTTGTGAGGAGAAATCAATCATTTAACAACTTTGAAGACAAAATAAATTTACAGGAACTTAATGACCTAGACATGGGATATATTCTGCAAATGCTTGCATTAACATTGTGAGCCACATTGCAAATGAAATGAGAAAAACATTAATAGACAATAAGTGTGGTTAGTAAGGGTGTTAGAGCTGGGTTCTTTACTTTTAGAGTGCTGAATGAGTGGAATAAGCTGCCGGAGTCTGTAGTGGGTGCTGTGACAGTGAATGAGTTTAAGGCAAGGTATGATAGATACTGTGTGAATGTCAAATAGTTGTGATGAAAATTATTTGGGGCCTCCCTCGATAGTCTAAGGACTCCTGGAGTTGCCCGTAATAATAATAATGGACTCCAAGAACAAAATATCGTTACTTATTGATGAATCGACAGCCGTGAATAACACAACAACCTTCATTATTATTGTTCGTGTAGTTCTTCCTGAACTTTTGGCTCTTGTGAGTCTTTTCCTAGATTTGATCAAATTATCAGATGTAACTGCTAGAGGGATTCTAAACTCTTGAATTAGTCATCTTGAGTGTTTAGGATTATCTGAAGATTGCTTAAAGGAGTATTTATTGTCTGTAACTTGTGATGGCGCAGGTATGTTGTTTGGTGTGCATAATGGTGTAAGGAGGCGAATGCAAGAGAAGTTTCCTAGTGTTATTTTCTGGCATTGTGCTAGCCATCGCCTTGAATTGTCTGTTAGTGACACAGTGAATAATGTGGCAAGAATGAATCGCCTTAAGAGTTTCATGCACAAACTTTATAAGACTTATCAAGCTTCACCTAAGAATGCTAGGGAACTACAGGAATGTGCAGTATCTCTAGAACATCAACTTCTTAAAATTGGCAGAATTTTAAGCACTCGCTGGGTTGCATCTAGCTATCGCACTGTTTCTGCAGTGTGGCAAGACTTTGAAGCACTTGTCCATCATTTCTGGAGGCAAAAGAAGACAGCACAACAAGAGAAGAAGCAAAACAAATCGCTTTCTTTATGAAGGCCTTTTAAGAAAAATAACACCATGCAAATTTGTTCTTGATTTGGGCCTTATGTGTAATGCTCTCCAAGAACTTAGTGAACTAAATCTAGATTTACAAGAGAGAAATATTGACTTGTACAACGCAGACAGGAAGATAAAGAATACAGTTCAACTTTTTAAAGAAAGTATTGAAAATCCTGGTCCGTACTACAGTATTTTTCTTCAAAGTCAGAAGAACATGAAGTTCAAAGGGATTGAGCTCCACAAAAATGTAAGACACAGTCCTACAATAAGTTCATCTGCTTTCTATAAAAGTCTGAAAGAAGCTGTTGGAAATCATTTGCTTAAAGGAGATGATGTTGATTTGCCTGAATGTGCTAAGATTTTAGATTACAAGTATTAGCCAGAAAATCCTGGGAATCCTCTGACATTTGGCCAAGCCAAAATTAAAAAGTTAGCATGCAAATTTCGCTTAAATGAAAGAGAAACAGTTCGTGGTTTCCGTAAATATCTTCAAGAAAACAAAGTCCCGGACATACTACTTCCTCTAAAGCATACTTTGGGCACAATTACAATATCTTCCAGTGAATGTGAAAGGGGTTTCTCACAGATGAATCTTATAGTAACTTCATCTAGGTCATCTCTGCTTGTACGGACAACTTGTGCACTGATGTTCATCAGGATAGTAGGACCTCCTCTCACTCAATTCAACTCTAGCAAATATGGGGACTCATGGCTGCTCTGAGGTCATCATCCTGCAGTTGATACCAAAAGCAAGAAGCGATCTAGAGACGATGAGGATGCATCGGAGGATATGTTAAAAGTGTGGAAGTTGCTGTAATAACATCTTCATGTTGAGTACCGCACCTTTTTTTCCAGAAAAAAAGCACTGGTTTCATTTATGATGCTATTATACTGTTTTGTAGTCTCAATGAGTTTTAAGGGTTCTAGTTCAGTATGTAACTGTAATGCAGTGACATAATGGTCTGCCAGTAGCTGTTTGGAGGGTCCCATATATTTATGTGGTGAATACAGGATGAGGTGATTGTATTTTCGACAATCTCTTCTCGTGTATACGACTGTATGGAAGAGGTCATGTTATATGCTGTTAGGCGATCTAGGTAACTTTCTATGTCGTTATTTATGTTCCTAATGTTTATATTCATGTCACCTATTATTATCAGGTATTCTGAGGCACCTTCTTCCACGGCAAAAAGCCATCTATTTAATTCATCTAGAAATTTTGTGGTGCTTAACACGTTCACTGCCACGCTACTTAGGCATAGTTTGTTACCGTATGCTAAGCAGTTTCACTTCTTCAAGGTCAGTACGGGTAATCTCGTTGCCGGCGGTAATCAACATACGAATATATTCGTAGTTGGCTTGTGAGGCTCATATACCATTTACGAGTATACACACTTTCGCTGCTAGCTCTGCATGCCAAGCATTTTCACTTCTTCAAGGTCAGTATGGGTAATCTCCTTGCTGGCGGTAAGCGTAATACGAGTATATTCGTAGTTGGCTTGTGATGCTCATATACCAACTACGAGTATACTCATAGTTGGCATCAAACGTGTTAAATTGGGTGGTCTGTATATTCCATTTAATATCAAGGAGTTCTCTCGTTTGATATTTTTAACTTTGATGCATATATGTTCTGCAAATTCTAATTTATAGTTTATTTCTATTACTTCTAATTCATGTTTGCTAAATATTATTATACTACTGCCTCGTTTAGTTTGTCTGCAGTGTTTGTGTTGTTGAAAGTTTTGCATTTGGTAGATGGCCGCCTCTTCGTTTGTTGTGGATACTTCTGTTAGTATTAATATATCTATGCTGTCTATATCTTCCTTCAGATAAGCTTGCAGGATCAGCCAGTATATTTGAATGCTCCTGATGTTGACATGAAGAATAGATAGTTCTTTTTTGGGGGAAGTCACTTGTTTCTATTCTTTTATCGAGTTTAGTATGTGGCAGCTGTCATGTTCCAGGGTGATTACATCTGCTTGGTGATCTGTATTCATGTAGGTTGGTATGTTGTTCCCTTCTTTACAACTCATCAGTGTTCCTTTTTAATAAGGCAGCCTGTTGAGGTTCTCTACAGATTTAATGTGGATTGGCTTTGCATCTTGTGTCTTTTTAAGGAATATTTTGCTGTCTCTTATCCATATAAACTGGTAATTTTTTTTTGTAATAATAATTATGATATGTGACATGGGATTCTATTTAGTTCCTTTTCTTACACCTGTAACTTTTCTCATAATCCAGTCAATGACTATGTTTAATAGTGAACAGCCATTAAACATCCCTGCCTGAAACCGGACCTTATCTCAAACCATAAAGATGTTGTTTGCTGTGCAATAACAAAACTTTTACTTCTTTTATATATTTCTTTGATTATTCTTACATATTTATCAGGAATTCCATCTCCATCTGTTCATTGGGCTTCCACAATGCCATATGATCACTCCAATGCTCAGTGATGTTCCACACCAGGCCTCACCATTTAGTCCTGTTGTATGCTTTTCTGGAGGATTCAACTCATTGACGGTCTATCCTTCCTCTTTTTCCAGTTAATTAAGTAAGAGTAGACAGAAAAGTTTTCTAACATATAAAATGATTTTAGTTCATTAACTCCATTCACTTTTAAGACCTGTGCCATATTATAAATACATGAATTGAAAGTCGTATACATAAATTTTTAACATCGCAATCTCTGTTTCTTTTTTTTTTTATGTGTTTTGGTTTTTTTTATCTTTGTAGGAGCAAGATTACCAGTTTCGTTACATTGCTATTGAGCTCTGTTCTGCTACATTATCAAATTATGTGGAAAGCCCTAACTTTGATAAAAGAAATTTGGATGCTATTACACTTTTACATCAGGCATCCTCAGGACTTGCTCATTTGCATTCTTTAGACATAGGTAAGTTATTTTGTTTAAAATATTATTTTATTTAAAATAAGCACCATACCAGAAGAGTCACAACTGTTGTACAGAAAGCTAAGTCTATGTATGAAAAGAAACTTGCCCTGTAAGTTAAAGACAACCCAAAAGAATTCCATAATTATTCTTCAAGTAAAAAAAAAGTATGAATTTCAAAGAATAACTTTATTGAATGCAGACGGTATGCAGAAAAGATTGTTCAACTAATGAGTAGCCATTTTGCTCAAAGCTATCAACCTTGTATATACAACATCGAACTCACTGCTACCTCTTCACTGTATGAAGAAATTCATGTGTATGAGGAGGAAGTATTAGTGCTGTTGCACAAACTGTATAAGAATTCAGCAGTAGGATCTGATGAGATATCAGCAAGGTTGAAGTGGCTATTCCTTTGAAAGTTTATTTTTCACTTGGTTAGAGTATAATAAATTTAATTTAATCCTTTATCCAAGTGTGAGCAAACAAAGTTTGCGCCTGAAAGTATCTTCAGGACTGGGGCAAGGTAGTACAACACCAGGGCACTCCTTGCAAAGGTGGAGCAAGCTACCAACACTCCTATCTCAGTATCTCCCGTAATGCAACACACATCTCCTTGCGGATATGTCTAATGTTATGCATTAAGGGAAGGGCCACAACCCAGACTAGTTTCGACCTTTATTGAGGTCTCTTCAGTGGGAGCCAGGCCTGAGTGGAGATACCAGGCAGAAGCATTAGCAGGTCATCTCTACCTATAGGAGTTGCCAAATGGTGTGCCACCCTTTTTTAATAAATTACTCTGGATTTAGAGAAAGATGTTGAAAGTTTATTTTTCACTTGGTTAGAGTATAATAAATTTAGTTTAATCCTTTATCCAAGTGTGAGCAAACAAAGTTTGCACCTGAAAGTATCTTCAGGACTGGGGCAAGGTGGTACAACACCAGGGCACTCCTTGCAAAGGTGGAGCAAGCTACCAACACTCCTATCTCAGTATCTCCCATAATGCAACACACATCTCCTTGTGGATATGTCTAATGTTATGCATTAAGGGAAGGGCCACAACCCAGACTAGTTTCGACGACCTTTACTGAGGTCTCTTCAGTAAGAGCCAGATGCCTCCCACAATTCCAGCCTATTGAAATCATTCTGCATGAACTGCATATCAGTAGCACTCATGGAGTGGTACGTGGTTGGAATGGATTGCTGTTGAATGTTGTGTGTGTAAGTAGTGTGAATGAATTCAAGAACAAGTATGACAGCTGGTGCGAATAGTGTTGTCTCCCTTGATGAGTTTCTGACTCCCTGGAGGTCTCGCTTAATATAATAATAATATTATACATTTATAGACAATATTTGCTAATACCTGCGACCTCTCCTACTCCCTATAGAGAGTAGGAGAGGTCGTTTTTCTAGCCCTATCTAATTTTGTAGACTGAAGGGTCTGTTTAGTATCCACTGGTAGCCACTCATAGAGAGCATGCCCAAGACTATCATTATCTTGAAGACAAGCAAATAAGTGCCATCATGTAATCTTTAACCCTAACACTGTATATATGTTTGTCTGACAGTATGGGTCCTACAGTTGATTTTCTTGTTCATGGGACAAAAAACCCATGTCAGGACAAAAAAAAAACACTTGCTCGTATCACCGGAATTTAGGTAACTCAGGAACCAGTCAAAGAAAGGGTTAGAAAAAGTTCCTGTAATTGGCAGCTAAAGACAAACTGAGAACAGCTTTCTTCAAGCAGCCTAGTACATATGGCACTTCCACAGATTTTATTTTATTTTTATTTTACATTTATTGATATTTACATTTACAGGAGATCTCCTATATCACCCATCTCTAGACCCTAACCCTTGTAAATACCTTGTGAAAATTTTGTTAGTGTGAGGTTGTTGCTCTCGATATCTCCAAGACTTTCTGTAGGATCTAGCACAAGGGACTATTAGAAGCTTTAAGGATTTTTATTGTGCCCCTCACCCAGTGGCATAGCTGGGGGGTGGGCAGTCCACCCCGGGTGGTACTTTGAACCTTTTTGAACTTTTACAGTTAATTCCAAAATAAAGTCTCGAGAACACTCAGTTCCAAATATTGTAATACTACTGCGAATTTTCCTTACAATTGCTGTAAGTGTTGCTAGTTGTGAGAGGAATTTTTATAAATAAAATTTGATTAAGAATGATCTACATTACTATGAAATAGACTTCATCAATGTCATCGACGATTTTGCTAACAGAAAAAGCAAAAAAATTAACATTTTAGAATGTTGAAATTAAAGTTTTACTTCAAAAATGAACATAGTGTTTTAATTTATTTCCCTATACGTCATTTTGGCTTTTTGTGGTATTTTTGGTGTGTATTGAGAGGGGCGGCAACAGCTCTAGCTATGCCACTGGCCTCACCCTTGTGTGGTGACAATCACATTAAAAAAAAAAAAAAAACTCAATTAGGTGTGTTAACTAGCTTTACCAGTCTTATTGACCAAAGGTTAAAGTATATGCTCTCCAACCAGCAGGTCACATGTTCAAATCCCTTTGTGGGCATGGATATTTGTGATTGTCTTTAGGTGGGAGAAGAATTCCATCATCATCACTAAAGACAATAACACTTCATATAACACCACCACCATCCTGCGTATTGGAGGCATTAAGTGGCTTGAAAAATTTCTATGTTGGTTTTCTACAGCAGGATTTCTGGACTATGTAAAAAATCAAAAAAATATAAAATTTATAAAAAAAACAGAAAAAATATCCACCCTGGTACAAATGTAAGAAATGTTTGCAAATAACCTTTCATGGGTAGGAACCCCATAAAAGAATGAGACTAGATGCAGAGAGGACTGTGGAACTTTCATGTCAGCCAGAGATACTTGAGTCTCTTTCTCATCATGAAATATATTGGTTAAGAATGCACATTTAAGCTACCATTAATCATTTTTTAGTTTTTAAAAATACATAACAGTGTAATGTTCTGTGTAAAATGACTTGCTGTGCCGCTTTGATGTTGTGACCTCAGTTCTGAATGTTTTTGTGCAGATTCATGTTCAGTCAATGCCTGGAATTCTGCATTCAACATATAGGCTGATAAATGGCATTTTGCATATTATCTTTCATAGCACGCTACAGTGATATAATAAATTTAGTTTAATCCTTTATCCAAGTGTGAGCAAACAAAGTTTGCACCTGAAAGTATCTTCAGGACTGGGGTAAGGTGGTGCAACACCAGGGCGACTCCTTGCAAAGGTGGAGCAAGCTACTATCACTCCTATCTCAGTATCTCCCATAATGCAAAACACATCTCCTTGCAGATATGTCTAATGTTATGCATTAAGGGAAGGGCCACAACCCAGACTAGTTTCGACCTTTATTGAGGTCTCTTCAGTGGGAGCCAGGCCCAAGTGGAGATACCAGCCAGAAGCGTTAGCAAGGTCATCTCTACCTACTGGAGTTGCCAAATGGTGTGCCATCTTTTTAATAAATTACTCTGGATTTAGAGAAAGATGTTGAAAGTTTATTTTTCACTTGGTTAGGATATAATAAATTTAGTTTAATCCTTTATCCAAGTGTGAGCAAACAAAGTTTGAGCCTGAAAGTATCTTCAGGACTGGGGTAAGGTGGTGCAACACCAGGAATGCCTGGAATTCCTGGTGTTGCACTGACTTGGGAGCATCATATTCCTCCAATTTATACTGAGTACACATGACTTGTTAAATGACACAATGCACCTTGTTCATGGGAGAGTTCATTGACTTCTTTCCAAGTGATGTATCTGAAGGGAATTATTCCCTTCAGATATTCAGTTGTTTGCTGATGATGCAAAATTGGGTAGTGTAATAGTTGATCAAGGCAATATAGTGAGCTTGCAGAATGATTTACACAGGGAGATGGTATGGGCAAAAGATGAGATGTCAGTTTAATGCAGAAAAATGTAAGGCTATGATTTTGGGATGAAAAAATTACAAACAGTGTATCACATTGATGGAACTGTACTCCATCAATGTTGAAATTAATGAATTAGAGCTTTGGGGTGTGGGTGGAAAGGGCATTGAAGTTCTGAGGTCATGTTGTAGAGGCAGCAAGGTTGCTCACAGCATTACTTGGTTATTGAAAAATACACTAACAAGCAGTGGAAAGAAATTATCCTTCCTCTTTATAAGACTTTGATTCAGCTACATCTAGATTACTGTGAACAGATTTGGTCACCTGATTTCTTGGTGATGGAAATGATCCAGAGACAAGTGACTAAATAAGTGGTCTGTGGAATGCTCCCATAAAGATAGATTGGGGATTTGTGGGTTGTAGAAGTTTATTAATAATTGGCATAAAAGAGAGGAGATGATTGAAATGTATACATTACTAAGAGCTGATGATTACTAAAATGATCTCATCTGGAAGACAGATCCTTCTGTCTCTCACCTCTTACAAATGATCGTTATAACTTACAACATTATCCTATCTCATTTTTTAAACATCTGCATATACTCCCGTACCAAATGCTTTGGTACTTTTTACATGGGAGTATATGCATATTCATTACCACTGTTTCTTTATCTGCTTTTAAGATGATGATACTTTTGCTCTACTGTAATGATGACTTCAATAAAAATAGAGGAATTAGTCTGTTAAATGCAGGGTACAAAATATATGCAGGAATATTAAAAGAGAAACTAAACAGTATTGTAGAACAGAATGGATTTCAAAATGGCACATCTTAGACTCAATTTTTTTCACTTGACTATTCTACCAATTATATATTTGTTTGCTTATACTTTATCTAAGTGTAAGCAAACAAAGTTTGTGCCTGAAGTATTTTCAGAACTGGAGCAACTCGTGGCAAAGGTAGTCTGGCTCCCACTGATGAGACCTCAATAAAGGTCGAAACCAGTCTGGGTAGTGCCCCTTCCCTTAATGCATAGCATTATACTTGTCTGCCAGGAAATGTGCTTTGCATTATGGATACTAAGGCAAGTGATTTGAAGTTATACCACCTTTGCCACAAGTTGTCCCAGTCCTGAAAATACCTGAGGCACAAACTTTGTTTGCTTACACTTAGATAAAGTATAAGCAAACAAATATATAATTGGTAGAATAGTCAAGTGAAAAAAATTGAGTCTAAGATGTGCCATTTTGAAATCCATTCTGTTCTACAATACTGTTTAGTTTCTCTTTTAATATTCCTGCATATATTTTGTACCCTGCATTTAACAGACTAATTCCTCTATTTTTATTGAAGTCATCATTACAGTAGAGCAAAAGTATCATCATCTTAAAAGCAGATAAAGAAACAGTGGTAATGAATATGCATATACTCCCATGTAAAAAGTACCAAAGCATTAGTCTTACAATAGCTGCACAGCACTGGGGGGGGCAATGCTGCTAAGAAATAAAGTAAATAATTGAGTTTCATATTGAGATATCGGGTTCACTACCACTTTCCTTCATAATGTGATCTGATCCATATAGATTATGAATAAATGTGTAGAAGACGTGCACCTGTCTTGTACCTAATTTCCCATCAAACCATCTTCCTGTACATCCTTCATGATATACAGTTCAAATATGGGTTGTGTATCTTTGTATGATCTCATATTTGCACAACTATAATTGTATTTTGAACAGCTTTATCATTTAGTACTTCTTTGTATACCAGACAATAAGAGTTAAATATCAATCTCATTATATTTCCATGATTTCTCAATTCTTTGTTTTATTTGTTTTATGTAGAATTATAAGACAGGCAACTATCATATACTTAAAAATGAACTTGCGGCAGTACAATAGATGAAAGAATTTGGAGGAAGAGGGATCAGTAATACATGGAGGTACTTAAGAAAAAATTGTTGACAGCAGTGGCAGATTATACCTCGAGTGAAGAAGATAAAGCAATTTGGAATCAAATGGATGACAAGAGTAGAATTGCATTGAAAAGGAGATTATGAAAAACATATAAAGAAAGTGGCGGAGAACAAGGAAAGTGACCTAGTGCTATAAACAGAGCAAAATTAGAATATGAGAGAGACTAGTGCTGCAATCCGTGAAGATTTTTTGCTATGTAGGCAGAGGGGAAAATGATAGTGGATGGATTACCTTGCTGGGTGGAGATGAAACTTGGTTGACCAATGTAGATGACATAATCGAGCCATTTCATGATTACTTTATTATAGTGTTCCATCCTGGTACAGCAAGCTTTATTCCTAAAAGGATAATGTGTGGTGAAGTTAAGTGAATGAAGAGGAGGTGTTTTGAATATTGAGTACTCTAAATGTCAATAAGGCAGAGGGAACTAGATGGAATTTCACCATGTGTTTTAAAGGAATGTGCTGTGGAACTGACTGTGCCATTGACTTGGCTGTTCAGTAAGGGTTTTACAATGGGACAGATTTCCTTGTGAGTGGAAGGAAGGTGAGATAGTGCCATTGCATAAAGGTGGTGGCAGAATGGAGGAATATTAAACTATAGGCCTGTTTATATTTCTTTTGTCATTGTTAAGATTTTGAGAAATTGGCAAGAACTTGTTACGTCTATGTTATTTCCTATTAAGTTATGGTTATATTATCTCTATCTTTCTATCACTTTATAGCTTCAGTTATTCCGTTGCCGACAAATTTATAATTGTTTAAATCGACTGCACCAGCCGGCAACTGAATTCTTATACACAATTAAGCAACTCAAAATAATATAGGGATCGAGTGATTTGCAGTCGTGGTCCCCTCTTTTCCTTTTGTTAATGGATTCCCCCCTTTACTTATGCATGGCCGAAAATTTAATAAGTGGTAATTCAAATCTCAGAATACGACAGATTCATGAGGTTAGGGTTAAAGAAATACGTTTATTTAAACACTTACATATATACACTTTAATTAGAAATTCCAATACTAAGGAATCTGAACTCCTCCCCCCCCCCCCTTTAAGTTAACATATCCAAAATGTCTACTCCAAAATCTATTCTAACAGTCTCACACTTTCTTTTGTATTACTATGTTCAGACTCAGTTAATTCTCACAGAGTTACTCAGTTCCCACATATAAAATAGTGCATGCACATAATTGTATACAATCCTAGTATAGAGCATATCAGACATATTTCGTCTTGCAATTTTAACATAAGACAATATTCTTGTTTATGCTCAGGCCTTATCCTCCTCTAAAATTCAGTTAATGTTCAAGCTAATTTCTAATACAATGTCTTAAATGTTTCTCCTAAAACAAACAATTCGAAGGCTTGGTTCCTTCCCTGCTCAGCTTAAGCTTTGGGGGGGCACTAGCTTACTACACGTAGACAGAAATGTCCAAAACAGTTCTTGAGACACTAAATGAAAGTTGATTATATGGAGCTTCTTAACTCTCTGGTTCCTATACCTTCTTTGGTTATTATTCAAAACGAGTACGAAAACTTGCACCTTACCATTCTTGTCTTTTCTCGTAGTTGTTGAGACTTCCTTGATTACACTTCTGCGTTTTCTCACCATGTATTCTTATGGCGTCTGCGACATACTTCTATTTTCTTCGAAAGGATCACCTTTCACTGAGTTATACGTTTAACTAACTAACCAATGGCTCTATGCTGGAATTCTGGCCGCATTCCTTTGGTGTGACTATACTCGACACGGCACGTACAGCAAACAGGGAGATTGTTGCTGAGTACGGCGGCAAGCTTCGCAGCTATCCAGGACATGGATCAGGAACCAGGAACAGAAAACAAGAGAGCGAATGAATCACGCGCTGAAACTTATATAGTAAATGTGAATGCCCTCTCTTGGTGACTACGTGATGCTCATAGCGGCGGCCGATTGGTCACTGCAATTCCAAACTGTTTTTAACATGGCTCTAATACTTATATTATCTTACATACATCTAATAGTAACATTTCAGCATTGATACATAATTTTCCCTTGTTAATTATTTCACAGACTTTATCAGTTTTAATTATGGACTACTCAAAATCACTTAATATCTACAACTAAAGTGGTTAGACATAGTTCTGAGTTAGCAAAATGTACACTATCTTTTACCTTTTCTTCTGGAGGCATAAGTATGTCCATATCCATGGTTTTAATCGTTACTTTATGTTGGGTCGGAAACAGGATGATTCATCAAAAGTGAATCAGCATTTTTTCTGACACAACAAACTTGTATACGGACTTGGGCATGATGAGAGTAATATTTTTATGCAGGTCAGCATAGATTGTTAAATGGTGCTCTTATTTTACTCATCTGATTACCTTTTACAATAGAGTGACAAGAGCAGTGGATGAGGGTAAGGCATACTGTCCTTTTTTTGGATTTTTCAAAGACATTTGACAGGGTGCCACATGACAAGTTGATTTTTAAATTGCATCATATTGGTTTGGATATCAGGTTAGTAGATTGGATTGATGATTGACTCTCAGATAGATAACAGAGAATTGTATATGGGGGAGCAGTATCAGGGAGTAAGAAGGTTACAAGTGGAGTTCCACAGGGGTCAGTCCTGAAACTATAACTGATCAATCTTTATGTTAGTGATATTGTCACAGGAATACAGGGAGATATTTGCAGATAATATGAAGCTTGAGAGGAGAGATTAGTAATAGTGCTGATGTTTTGGCTTTTCAATAAGATTTGAATAAGCTGGAAATGTGGACAAATGATTGGGTGTGTCAGTTTACAACAAAATGTAAGGTTTTAAAATTTGGGATCCACAGATTGGATAATGCTTCATACTCTTGGTGGAGTTATGCTGGAAGAAGTGGAGAAAGCAATGGATAAGGATAGTGTCTCATTGCATGAAGCTTTGATCAGACCATGTCTAGATTTCTGTTGTGATATTGTCACAGGACTGTAGGGTGATATTCAGCTATTTGCAAATAATGTGAAACTTGGGAAGGTTATTAGTGATAGCGCTTGATGTTTTGCTCTTCAGTAGGATTTGAATAAGCTGGAAAGGTCAAATGAATGGCAAAGTCAGTTTAATACAACAAAACAAGGTTTTAAAATTTGGGATCCACAGATTGGGTGTTCATACTCTTGGTGTAGTTATTCTGGAAGAAGTGGAGAAAGCAAGAGATAAGAGTAGTGTCTCATTGTGTGAAGCTATGATTAGACCACATCTAGATTTCTATGCTCAGATATGGCAACTGGGATTTGAAGGGAATGAGGTGACCTTCGAGAGGGTGCAGAGACAGATAACAAAAATGATATCAGGAATCTTGATTATGAGGATGGATTGAGAGCATGCAGACTACAGAGTTTGGTGGATAGATATGACTGAGACATTTAAGCTATTGAATTATTATTGGATTAATACTAGGGAAATTTTTCCAGTACATCCCCTGAGGGTACATATCAGGAATTTGATGATGATGATGAGATTTTTCATTTAGCAGAAAGAAACAAGGACTAGAGGTCATACCTTCAAGTTATAAAAATAAGTAATGAGTAAAAGGGTAAGAAGTAAGTTTTTTGTACGGATAGCAGTAGGAGCATAGAATGCATTGCCGGAAAAGGTGGTGACAGTGCAAATGATGGATAAGTTTAAAGAATTGTGTGATAAACTTTGTATTGGCTAGTATTGATGTCCCACAATGAGTCTTTTGACTCCATAGAGGTTAAGACGAAGATAATAATGTAAAATCCTGGTTCTAACAATCACTTGTACACAACTTTTTCTCCAAGTTTCTCCTCAATAATTGTCCTTATTCTCTTCTCAAGTGTTATTATTAACAGTGTTGTAACATTTCTTTGTCTTTTATTGTACAACGGTTGTATTTTTTTTATTCAGTCTTTTCTACCTAAACCTCCTCCTATATTAACCTTATCGGCTGCGCTATTTATGTTGTAACCTTTTCTTCCTTATTATAACTATCCTACCGCTGCGCCATTTATGTTGTGTCGCTTCTTCTTATTCACACTTATTTTAAATCTTTGTTGCTTTATCTCTGTAATACACTATCGGGTAGCACGTGGTAACTCTGAGTGACAATGGAATTTCCTCGAGATAGAGGCTGTATCAGAGTGTCTAAGATTTACCTCTCGTAAAATGCCAAGAAATTTATTTGTTTCGCTGCGCCACTTAGCGCTATTAGATTATTAAACATTAACAACCAAGAGGTAATCTCTGGACAGTACTTAATGATACCTATCAACTCTGCAGACGTGGCCAGAATATACCCTTTTCAAATATCCCTTTTAATATCCCGCATAGGTTCGCATTAATATTTTATAAGCGGTGCATCGGATTCCAGAAATTACAGAAACTCTTTGTTAGAATCAAAAGCAAGGTTTATTATACTCAAAAGTTGATACACATAATAACACTAAATCAAATCAAATCCCATCTTAAGGGAGTTTCAGACAAGGTATATAAAATTCAAACACTACTATTACACTTATAAAATGTTATACAGTAGCTTCCTAAAGTAAGAATTATATTAACCTTCGCTAATGCATTAATCATGTACTATTATCACAATCAATCTAAGACTCCGTAGCTCTGTCAGACTACACAAGATAACATTCATATCTTTCACAATCTCTTAATATTATGCCAATTCCTTACTCTAAACATATCCTTGATTTCATTCAATATAATGGTGAACTTTAACACAACGACAGATAGTAAGGCAAAATCAATATTCTTCTAAAGTCCTAGCCATACAATCCTATCCTAGATCATTAATGTTCTTTTTTCATAACATATTAACGTGACACAAATCTTTCATTCCTATTCAGTATAACACAAACAAAGTTTACTTATCTTCCCTTTTCGATTCTTTAGTGCTTCGTAGGTTCACAGAAACAGGCCTTCTGTGGACTGCCAGACTTGTTTCGTCTCGCGGCGAATACGGCCACCAAGACCGTAGCTGCCTATCGGGATTTCTCTGATACCGGGGCACCATCCGACATCGAGGCACTCGCACCTCACACCGCCACGAAAGACGTACACACACAGGAGATCCAGGGACAAAAAGCCTTGCTACAGGGTCGCATGACGCTTATATTATCCTCCTTTTTCTCGGCGTTTCTCACCCCTTTCGAAGTCCAGCGAACTACTACGTCACAGCGTCCATCGTCTCCGCCGCTAATCGCACGTACGCTGACGTCACGTTGTTTACTTGGCGAGCCGCTTTCTCACGTTACAACTCCGTAACCTTTGGACTTACTCCCCCCCAACTGTTGAATTTGTGCTTACATTTTATACTTCTTTTACACAGGTTAATTTCTAAAGCTCTGGTAATGTTTTACATTTTCAATACTAAATTAACCACGTTCGCGAATGGCACAAAATACCCTTTCATTAAAGAACTTACTTGATTTATATGTACATAATCCTTATCCTACTCTTAGAGGCAATTTATTGTATTTATCTCATTCTTTTGTTTGGAAAAGCATGTTAGACTGTGATAAGATAGGAATACATAATTTTCCACTATATCACAATCTAACAACAGCAAACCTTCATGAAGTCAAAAACTCATTGTGAGAGGTACAAAAGCCAATCAAACTGCTTTAAACTTATTCAATGTATCCACATTCACCAACCATTTTCCATGCAAAGAACCTGCTCCTTATGCTTCTGCTCACGCCCTCCTTTATAGTTTACAGGGATGTCCCCCTTTGTTCTACCCTCTTTCCCACTGTATTAAAATTTTCTTCCACATTAACCCAATAACTTCCCTTTACCAACGTAAATGTCTCAATCATATCCCCTCTCTTCCTCCTATTCATAAGGCTTTGCAAACTGCATTCCCTCAATCTACCTTCATATCCAACATCCAGTTACAGACCACTTACCACCTTTGTCAAGTCTTCTGTAGACTTTTCTGAATGTATCCTCATCACCTTGAAAACCAAGGGACCAAATCGGTGCACAGTAATCCATATGAGACCTGATCAAAACCTTATATAATAGAACTGGAACCTCTTTATTTCTACAAGTTAATGTCCTCCACATCATTGCCATAATCTGATATGATGTCTTCACAACTTCTTCAGTGTGTCCTCTGAACTTCAGATCCTTGTCCTCCACCACCATTCCAAGGTCTCTTATCTCCTCAACTTCCCCCAAAATTTTCCTACCAAGTGTATATTTTGCAAACATTGTATATCACTTGTCAACATTGAATTGACAGTTCTATACTGTTGCCCACTGATACGATATATTCAAATCCTCCTGTAAAGCCACAGCATCTGCTCGATTCCTCATCACTCTACCCAGTTTTGTATCATCTGCAAACATTGTATATCACCAGTTAAGCCTATCCCAATATTATTAACATACAAATTAAATAACAATGCTCCTAAAACAGATCTCTGTGGCACTCCACTAGTGACGTTCCCATTCCATGATACTGGATTCCCAAAGTTACACAACTTGCTGACACGTATCTGGGAGCCAGTTGCCTGTCTAACTCAATCTATTATGCAGTCCCATCTGGTTCAGTTTAGTTATGAACTTGTGGTATGGCACTCTATCAAAAACCTTTGCAAAATTAAGAATACCACTGTATATGCATCTCCCTTGTCCAATACCTTCCAATACATAAGCAAGTTAGTAAAACACGATCTACTTTAACAAACCTCTGCATGATTACATCATGAAACTCGGTAGATTCCTCTGTAATTCTCACATGCAATTTTATTTACCTTTTTATAAAAAAAATGCAATGAGAGCTCTTCCAGTCACCTGAAATTCATCTTTCTGACCAATCCTTCAAAAGTTCTATTGCTCAGTCAATATCAACAATTCCCTTTGGTTGTAAGACCTAGGTTCAAATTCTAGCTTGGACATGAGAAGCTTTTTTTGAGAGCTTTTCATCTGAAGAAAAGTTAACAATTGACAGATATGGCATATTATATAGAATGGATTACTCACCCTGTCAGAGCAATAATTAGGTTTCTAAGGAGCCAGTTACTCCTTGGCTGTAACAGGCCATTGAGACTAGCACATAGAGAATGATGATCTGAGATCAGCTCTTCTGAATTATGCAATATTATTACTTTAAATTTCTTATACATTTCTACCTGTTTTTCCATATTTCAGTTGTTTTGACTACCAGTACTCTCTCTCATTTCCATTTCTAAGCTTTTATTATTTTTTTCAGTAGCCTCTAGAACATATTTTCATAATATCTAACTTCTATATTGCTTTTCAGCATCCAAGAAATTAAATTTCTCTTTTGCTCCAGTTATTTGTTAACCACTATACAACTATTGTAAAAATGAAATCTGTCCAACCCTTTAATACTTTTGTTACATTTGAGGTTAATGAAGAACTTACTAAAATTTCTTGAATGTACAGAAAAGTGCAATTAGGTTGATTAACTTATTTATTTATATATTCGTGTGGGGTTTCCCCATTCCTCAACCCCTTTAAGACTGGTTGAGCCCTCCTAATGAGGGATTAAGTACTATATCCTATGACTGTAGCCTGTGTGCACACGGGCCCAAGACTGGCTAACTTGGCTATGGCTGAGAAAGATCCTTAAGCTCCTCACGTCATCGATGGGAATCGAACCTAGGACACTCCTTCCCCAGGCATATGGTTGCAAAGTGCATAGCCACTAGGCTAACCATGCAGACAGGTTGATTAATGCTTATATTTCATTATTTCACTTTACTCCAACATCTGGCTTCTGCTTTATACATTTTCTGAGGATCTTTCCATGCTCACTGTTTATCAGAATTGACAGTGGCTCACTCCTCTCTAGTCATTTAAGACACATAACAGCTAGTCATCATTAGGGATCCCAGATACATTGGAAAAAAATACGGGACACTTATGACTGAGGGTAAAAGTGTAGTATGCACATCCATCACATATGCCAGTCTTACAAAATGATTCTAACTTTCCAAGTGTGTGCATGGTAAGGTTTACTATGCACACACTTTACTAAGTATGAGTAAACAAATAGTAAATCCAATTGTTGGGCTGCATATTTTCATTAAGCCGCTTTAAGTTGCCTTCAAATGGTTTTTTACTTACTATTATAGGTACAAAATAGATTGTTAATACAGTAATGCTTTTCTCACCTCATCGATTTTGTTATTCAGTCTTGAACTCTAAAATACAGGACAAAAAGCTGTCCCGAAGAGTTTTCTCGGGACAATGGGACTCATTAGCCAAAAAACAGGACGATCCTGTATTTTACGGGACGTCTGGGATCCCTAGTCATCATCCCTTCACAGTTCCAGTTCACACTTGTAGCACAGATTTTTTTTTTTTTCCCTGTACCTTTTCCCTCATCTATCTTTTCTTCTTTCTTTTCAATTTTTTTTGCCTGCCCATAGTAGTATATTATTGTTTGAACACTCTTTTTGGTAGATATGTTTATACATTTTTACTCATAATTCCACCAAAGACCATCTGCATTCCCTAAACCTACCAGATGTCTACTAGGTCCTTTGCAGTTGCAAGTTGACCTGCTACTGCCAGAGAAGCAGGACAGCCAGTATCAAAATTTCTGAACACAAGGACTACATCCAGTTCCACCAATACAGCCACTCAGGACTGGCTGACGATGCTTTGGACACCCACCACAGGATATGCTTGAAGAAGGCCACTCTGTTAGACTGCAGCAAATACAAATATGAAAGGCTATTCCTCGAATCTGTCTCAGCCCTGAAAAACTTTGCAAACTTCAACAAATTTGGGTGCATGAGACTATCCCAAATTTTGGTGGTATTCATTCTAAGATCTTCAACCCAACAGCCAAGACTATCCAATTTAGCCCACTAGGTTGCTGTTTTAGGACTCAAGGCCTGGTTTTGGTTCCTTTCTTCAGCCTCATTTGTCCTGTGTGCACATATCATTGTTTTTTGTGATCCCTGATGATGGCAATATTCCATTTGCCAAATGGAATATTGCCAAAATATAGGAAAGTATTAATTAAAGTTTTTATAATTAATATTTTAGTATAGTTGTTATTTCCTGAAAAATAATAATTATGAACACTCCTTCATATGTAGAATTTACTTTTGTTATTCCATAATTTGAGAACAACACCTCTAACAATTATAACAGTTAACTAATTATCAAGAAATTTATAATATATTGTTACTAAATATTTGGTTTACCGATCAAGTGTTGATCAATTTTATTAACTGAACCAACTAGTTTCGCCACACTTATCTGTTGGCATCTTCAGGGCACTTACATATAGGTTTAAACAATCTCACAATTATGCGTAACTGCAAAACTGAAAAGAATAAAAAACTGACTAGAATAATTACAAATAAAATAGTATCGAACGTGAGTGAAACACGTTGAAGATGCCAACAGATAAGTGTGGCGAAACTAGTTGGGTCAGTTAATAAAATTGATCAACACTTGATCGGTAAACCAAATATTATTATTTACTAATTTATGATCAAGAAAATAACCTTCATGATGAATATATTGTTACCTTTACTTTTCTTTTAACCTTCTCTTCCTCCTTACTTGTCCCCTCTACACTCTTCGTTGAATGTGTACTAGTGTAATATATGCAGGAGCTGGAAAAGAAGGCAATCTTTGTGATGGCTTGCAAGTAACTCAAGTAATTTATGTGAGGTGATGAACCAGCAGTGTTATCTGGAGTAAAGAAAGCCATGATTGTATTGTCAGTTGAAGTTTTATTAATAAATAAATAAATTCTGTGTGATGATACAGCGTTCCCCCTTTATACAGGAGTTCACGGTACAATGTAGTCCCCTAAATTTTATCCGGGAACCGGCATAGGCTGACGAATCAGGCCTATGGCTGGGTCAGTATTCCTGGCTGTAATCCGTGTGTGTCCTCAGACTGGTTTGCCTGCTTGCGGGATGAAAAACACCAGATAAACTGGCAGAAAAAAACCCCATTGTCCACGCCCAAGACCGGCTAACTTGTCTATGGCTGAGGAAGATCCTTGAGCTCCTCACGTCGTTGACAGGAATCGAACCTAGAACACTCCTTCCCCAGGCATATGGTTGCGAAGTGCAAAGCCACTAGGCTAACCGCACAGACGTTTTATTAATAAATTTTTGTTTTATTTCTGTCTCGGGCGATCATAATGCCTGTAAGACTAGATGCAGATGTTACATTATTTATATGTCATTATTTCTGTAAGCAATACACACTATATCTGAATTCAGGAAATATCATATAAACAATCATAATTGAGTACCTTAGTAGTGCACTTGGAAGAAAAATGACATGTGCCACTCAAATGGAAAAGACCTCAGTTTCATTTTCATCAAGACAGGAGGAATTACTATATGGACATTTTTGGTTAAAGGTGAGTTAGCAGGATTCATATAGAGGCAGTAGGTTCCCCCCCCCCCACACTCAAAAAAAAAAAAAAAATCTTATCAGCCAGACTGGACAGAGAACACATGCAGTTAATAGTCATAACTACTACATAGTGGGTGGATAGTGATTGTGTAGGGTGGAGTGCTCTCCCACCGCAAGTTCTCAAACTCCAGGCAAGTATCATGTGATAATATAGCTACATTGCATGGTAGCCATAAATAATTCAACCTCTCTCTCTCTCTCTCTCTCTCTGTCTGTCTGTCTGTCTGTCTGTCTGTCTGTGCATGCGTGCACTTTTTCTTATTGTGAAGTAACTTGTAATATATATATATATTCCGTTTTGATTGCCTCCATTGTTATAATAATGTCTTGCAGTTCACCGAGACATTAAACCTCACAATGTACTTATATCCATGCCTAATGCTAAAGGAGAAGTGAAAGCTATGATATCAGATTTTGGACTCTGTAAAAAATTGGCTCAGGGACGGTTATCCTTCTCTCGTCGTTCTGGAGCTGCTGGCACAGAAGGATGGATTGCTCCAGAAATGCTCTCTGGCAATAAAAGGACTGTATGTACTTCTTATGTGTTATATTTTTAAGTCTCTCTCTTTTTTTTAATTAATTTCAATTTAAGTCATTACTGCTACATAAATCCTAAATAATGCTATTCTTCTATTTTTATAAAGAGTCAGAGAAGATGTTAAAAATTACTACTCCACCACTTTTCAGTAATATATAAATTTTTTATAAAAATTATAACATTAGAATATAAAACAAATCAAATGTTTTGCCAACCTCCTGAACAAGAATTCAATTCAATCCTCCCTCGATGAGTCTTTGGACTCCCTGGAGATGTTATGTAATAATAATGGAAAAAAAACTATAGTTGATCATATGTAATAAGCATATTAGTGAACTGACAAATGAATATCAAAAACCCTGAAGTCTATCCTTTATTGATTGAAAGCACTTTTATTCAGTCTTAATGTTAGCTATTTTAAAAGTCCTAAAACAATCAGTAGAATTAAAAAAGTGTAGAATGCTTATGATTCTAAATTTAGGAAGAGCAATGTCAAAAAGTTCTGATGTTATGTTGTTACAAGAGGATTTATATGGGTTGGGGCTTTGGACTGAAGAATGGGGATATCATGAATTTTGCCAGAGAAAATAGAGCAAAGATTTTCATGTTGAAGGAACTTTGATTCAAGAGATGGAGGAGGTGAGAGATCTGGGAATCTTGCTAAGTATTGCTGCTGAGGATGCTTGAAGTTCAGCTAGGATATGCAGATGCAATAGTGATGCAGATTATTAGACACACATATTCACAGGATTAAAGAATAATAATCATAATTATTTTTATTATTGGAAATATTTTGGGCAGAAATTAATGCAACTTACTTGCACACCTTATCTCTTAATGTGGCCAACAGTATCAGGCTCTATGTAGCTAAGATGTTAGCTATGTAGAGCCTGATGCTGTTGGCACTATGTAGCTAACATCTTATCACAAATGTTGCTGCCAAAAAGAAATCTCTCCAATATTCAGCTCCATGCACTATGTAAACTCTGCAAAGATGGCAACATAATTATTACTGGAGTTGACAAAGGTGATGCTACTGTTGTCCTCAGTTCCAGTGATTATATTCAAAAAATGAATATTCTGCTCACAGACTGCACCACTTATAAACTGCTAGATCTTCTTCTTGGCTTCTCATAGTAGGCAATTGTTTGCCTGCAACATTTTCAAGGGTTTAAAAAATCTTCTCCTGGGTCTTCCTCTTGATCAGTATCCCTTTAGTTTATGTTTCCAGGCAATATTTGGCCATCTGTCCTCATTCATTCTTTCTACAATGTTTTTCCAGTTCTTTCTATAGTTTGTGATATTTTCTGTTATGTTAATTATAGATAATTGTTTTCTTATTTCTTATCTTGTCTGTTCTTTTATATCCTGTGAGTGGTCTTAGAAACTTCATTTCTGCAGCTTCCACTTGTCTTTTATCTCATTCTCCCCAAGCTGACAAATTCTTATACTCGCAAATTTCAAGGGAATAAAAATTGAACAGCCCAAATGGATAATGAAACGGAATTGGAAAAAAGGACTATGAACTGGATACTGATTGGAACAGTAAACATAAGAAGCATCAATCACAAGATCAAAGAAATATAAAAAGCTCTAACAGAAATGAAAATAGAAATAGCAGTAATTTCAGAAACAAAGCAAAAATCAAAAGGCACTACAGAACTTCATGACTGCAGTTTAACATGCAGTGGAGTACCAATGAAAAACAAGTAGCTGCAGGTATAGCCATCATGATCAGTAATAAATGGAAAGACGGAATTGAATCATATAACTAGGTCTCTGAAAGAATAATAACGGCTAGACTTAAACAAGAAATTTATTACAATCATAGGAATATATGCACGCGAAGAAGGGAAAAAAATGTAAAACAGAAAAAATTCTATAAAAACCTCCAAACTGCTAGATTATGATCCTAAATCTCAGAAAAAAACATTAAAAAAAAGGTTACCCATATCACCTCCATTGCCAGTTTGGTTGGCCGAGTGGTTAGTGTACCTGCTCGCCAATCAACAGGTCATGGGTTCTAATCCTGATGTAGTCATAGATGTTTGCGATTGTCTTTAGACAGGAGATGAATTTCATTGCCTGGTGTGAGGCCACTGCCCTGCTTACTGGAGGCCTGAAGTGGCTTAAAGTTCCATGTTTGGTCTCTAGAGCAGGGTTTCCAGACTATGTAAAAAATAAGTTTAAAAACTACAAAAAAAAAATATATATATATATATATATGTGTGTGTGTATATATATCTTCTTTTCAAGGATTAGGCATTTGCCTGTTCTGGCTTCACTAGTATTTCCATCTTGACATTAGTTTTCTTCTCTCTCTCTCTCTCTCTTTCCCTTTGGTCTGTATCTATCCACCTCTTTTGGAATGGAAGAAAAAATCTTTAGCCCATCCGTGGTACATAAGTATGACAAGCTTACGAGTTTGATTGGTTCAGTGTCATGGCATGTAAAACTGCAAGGGCTGGATGTTGATAGTGCATGGGAGGCAGTTAAGAAGTGTTTGCAGGAGGCAATGGCTGATTGTATACCTAGAGTCTGAATAATAAATCAAGTAGGGGTTAAATGGATGAATAACACCATTAATATTGAGCTGCAAAAAAAGAAACAACTGTGTAAGGAATTTAAGTGACCGGCAGGCACATGAACGGTATAAAGCACAGGCCAGAAGGGTAACAAGTGTGGTAAGAAAAGCAAAAGTGGACTATTAAATTGTGGAATATTAAAGAATGCCGATGGTAGAGAGGTAACCGAATCAGTTGATATAGTTGAATTACTGAGCGAGCACTTTGCAAGAGTATATCATCCAAGTGGTGACATTGCACGAATGAATGAACCAATAGTTTATACGGGAATTGTGGTGAATGAAGTGGAGATGACAATGTCAATACATCTGTGAGATTGGATGGTATACCAGCTCGTGTCATACGTGAAACGGCTAAAGAATTGTCGGTGCCCTTGAATATTTTGTTTGATTTGAGTCTCAGGTCTAGGTTAATCCCGAGGGGATGAAAAGAGGTGAAAATAGTTCCACTGCATAAAAGAGGTTCCAAGACTATTGTTGTAAATTACCGACCGATCAGCATATCAGGAATCCTTCTGAAGGTCTTGAAGAAAATAGTCAAGAGAAAAATACAGGATTGGATAGATGAAAATGGAATACTGTATGGGGGAAAGCATAGTTTTGTGAAGGGTAGATCATGCCTCAGTAACTTGCTCATGTTTTATAACACAGTGATGGCTGAACTGGATAAGAGTAATGGATTTACAGTGATCCTACTGGACCTTGCTAAGACCTTTGACAGGATACCACATGAAATTCTAATCAGTAAACTGCAGCATATGTGGATGGATATAGGGTTGGTATGATGAATAGAAGGGTGGTTGATGGAGAGATATCAGAGAGTGGTTTATTCAGGAGTAGAGTCCAAAAGATGGCCTGTGACTAGTGGTGTGCTGCAGGGTTCTGTTCTTGGACCACTACTGTTCAATTTGTTCATTAACGATATAGGAAAGGATCTGAGAGGAAGTGTTCATTTGTTTGCTGATGATGCAAAGTTGGGTAGAGCAATAGTGAGTGCACAGGATGTCAAAATTTTGCAGGATGATTTGGATAGTTTGGAGGACTGAGCTAAGGAGAATCGATGTCAATTTAATGTGGCAAAGTGTAAGGTTATGCATTTTGAGGTGAAAAGATTAGCAGCAGTATATCACAAATTGTGATACTCCAGGAGATTTACGAGGCCAGGGATTTGGGAGTGTTGGTAGATAGGGAGTTGAAGTTTAGGGGGCACATCGCAAAAGTGGCTAAATCAGCTCATCAAATCACTTGGTTGCTGAAAAATATTTTAACAAGCAGAGACAAACAGGTTATTGTTCCTCTGTATCGAGCCTTGATTAGACCCCATCTTGACTACTGTGCCCAGATATGGGTGCCAAGGTTTCTTCTTGATGGGGAGGAGGTGGAGAGGATCCAGAGCCTAGTGACCAAGATGATCGCAGGTCTATGGAATGAACCTTATGAGAACAGGTTGAAGATTTGTGGGTTGTAGAAATTGGTTGATAGGCAGAAAAGGGGTGATATGATTGAGACATTCAAATTACTGAAGGGTTTCTATAAGATTAATTCAAAAGAATTTTTGGGAATATGACTAGTGGTGAGAGGACTAGGGGCCATACATGGAAGCTGGGCAAGGGTGTTAGAGAGCTAGGTTTCTTACTTGAATGAGTGGAATAAGCTGCCAGAGTCTGTTGTGGGTGCAATGACTGTGAATGAGTTCAAGGTGAGGTATGATAGATACTGTGTGAATGTCGAATAGTTGTTCTTGACATGATGTTAGGGCCTCCCTCAATGAGTCTATCGACTCCTTGGAGTTGCCCGTAATAATAATAATAATGTGTACTATAGGTTTATTAATAACATGGGTGGGAATGATATAAAAAAAAAAATACCATAGAAGATTCTACTGACTCACTAATTTAAAGGAGTGAGAGTCAATAGCATCTACTATGGGATGAAGAAGTAGTGGTTAGCTAAATCTTTAATTCCACTTGCTGGCCACACTTTTTCTTATATAAAAAATTCCACACATATCAAATTCTTAATCCATAATTTAGTTTTCAATAATAATGATCTCATTGTGAGTTTGATGTTTCCTTCTTATTCACAAATATTCCCCTTTCTAATACTCCAAATTTACTGAAAAATGCTTTCCCTCCTGACATTATTGATCTTTTTTAATTTTGCTATCCAGACTCGTTACTTCTCTTGGAAGGGCACCCTGTAGAAACATGAAGCATTTTGAAAAACATGCTCTTGATACTGCTAGTCGCAAACCTATTTGGTTAAAATATATTGATGATGTATTCTCTGTTTGGCAACATGACTCGGACACATTAGACTCTTTCCTTCTCCACTTCAGCAGTCAGCATCCCAGAATTGAAAAAGAAAATAAGAACAGCTTGCCTTTTTTAGATACTCTAAAAAATCTCAGACATCTGAGATTTTTTAGAGTTACAGAAAACCCATCCACACAGGTAGTGCACATAAACTTTCTTATCATTCCCTTTCTCAACAATATGGTGTCATCAAAACCCTTGTCAACAGAGCCTCCAGCCTCTATTCCACCCAAACTTCCCTTACAGTGGGACTGGATCTACAAATTATCTTTCAACTCCACCACCTCACATCCCTCTCAACATAAAGACTACAGTAATGCCATTACTATTCCCTTTATCCAAGACACTTCAGAAAAAATAGCCAGAACTTTAAAGATAATTCTAAAGATAAAAATATAATTCTCTGCTATCCTAAGGATCCATGTCCTCCCCTCTCTATTCCAGGTGTGTACAAGGTTCCTTGTTCTTACAACTTATATTATGGCCAAATTGGGATATCTACTAACATCATTCTAGAAGAACACAAAAAATTACATCTGCAGCTACAACTACAGTCAGTCAAGTTTAGCAGATCATGTGTGTTTTTGTGTGTGTTATTACAGTTTTAACATTGAATTCTTGAAGATTTCTCTGTGACAGACAGAATATTAAAATGATTAAACTTCATCATCATCATCATCATCACGAACCATGGGCTCACTGCCCGTTGGTGTCCGATGTCTCCTTCACTATCTTCTTCCACCTTTCTTTGTCCAGTGCAAAGTGTTGCAGTTTCTGTATACCCATTCCACACCAGTCCTTTATGTCGTCTATCCATTCTCTGTATGGTCTACCTCTTCTGTTTACACCATCCATAATACCAAACATGAATGTCTTTATCTTCCGGTCCTCACTCATTCTGCAGATGTGTCCAAATAATTGCAGTTTCCATTTTATAATCCTGCATTAGATTCTCCTTTGGTTGTATCCTCCGATAGAGCTCTTCATTTGTGACTTTCTGTACCCATCCTATTCTTAGAATCTTCCTGTAAGAAGTTCTTTCAAATGTCAAAATTCTTTTTCTTGATTCCTTATTTATTACCCATGTTTCAGATCCATTCAGTACACTGCTAAAGATGTATGTTTTCAGTACTCTTAGTTTTGTTTGCAGGCTGATCACTTTATACTTTTACAGATGTTATCCACGGCCTTCAGATTTGTTCTTCCCTTTGCAATCCTGATCTTTATTTTTTTTTTTTTACAGTCCTAATCATATGTCATTTTACTTCCCAAATATGTAAATTGTTCTACATTTTCTATATCAATTCCATCTACTTGAATCTTTTGCTTCATATTCTTCTCACCAAATACCATTGTCTTCGTTTTTTCCAAGTTCATAACAAGTCCAAATCTCTTCCCTTCCTCATTAACAGTTTCAATGTTTTTTGTTGTTCTCTTCTGTCTTCTTCAATAATGACAATGTCATCTGCAAATCTCAGATTGTTAATTCTCATCCCATACACTGATATTCCTTTTGCATCTTCCTTCATTTTATCCATTGCTCTTTCTAAATGTGCAATGAAAATGCTTGGTGATATTGGGTCCCCCTGTCTAGTACCTCTGCTTGTTTTAAACCATTCCCCCAAATCATCACCTGTTCTAACTGCTGCAGCTGCATTCTTATAAACATCTTTTAATATAGCTATTAGATTAAACTTTCTATTTAATTATTTGTCTTTGTGCTGTAATTATTCCATTAAACTGTATCATGAACATTAATCTTATTTACAGAGCTGAGCCACGTACTGGAGACGCCGGCATGTAGCTCAGCTGTACTATGTCGAAAGTTCCATTAAAAACTCATAATAGTGATACGAATACTAGCAAGCATGATGTTCATCTCTTCAACAGAGTCTGCTGAAGAGATGGACTGTGCATTGGATTTGGGTATTTTGATTGTGTGGGGAGGGAAAAAGAGAAAGTTGCCCAATTGGCCAAGCAGATTGTAGATTTAAGTATAAGAAAAAAAGCAAGGAGGTAACTTGTTATGTCTATATACATATGAAAGGAGCACTCTTGGTTTATTATTATTATACTTATCTCCATGAAGTCCCAGAGACTCTGTGGGAAACCCAAATGCTTCAGTGAATACATTGTGACCTAAAATTGGCATAAGTGAAATCTGGCTCTCAGATTTGGATTTAATAATCGGAATTAGATGTAAAGAGTATATAGTATTTTTAGGATTAACATTTAGTATCCATCATCATCATCATCCCTCAAGTCATCTAATGTTATTAGATGACTTGAGTCCGGTTAGGGTAGAAACTCATGAAAGCAATAATGGTAATAACGTCCCATATTGCAGTCAGTTTGAGGCTATATAGTGTGAAGTAGTGGCTAACAGGATGAAATATGTGGTAGAGTGTTGATACAGACTTGGGAGTTCATTTGCTGGGGGGGGTGAAGAAATACATCACCAAATTATCCTGATGGATACTAAATGAATAATCATTAAGGGTAATTTAAATTATCCGAATATTGACTGGGTAGCAGAGAAAACTTTCTCAAGTAGCATGTGAAAGAAGCAACTCAAGGACAATGGGTGTTAGATTTGATCATAGCATCAGAAAGTTTGCCAGTTAAGGATGTGACTATTTTGCCACCAATTGGTGACAGTGATCATGCCATACTGACCTGGGAGATAGCCAACAAAATGGATGTTCTAATTAGCAGGTTACATGCTGAACTACAAATCTAGAAATTATGAAAGACACTGGAGAATATTATTTGCCATGGTACCAGTTACTGAACAGGGAGCTTTGAAAAGATGCATTAAATAATGCAGTATATGAATGTGTCCCTAGAGAACAAATAGCATGGGAGTGAAATGAATGTGCATTTTTCTTAACCAAGAGATCCATAAGAAGAAGGTGATGTGGGAGGGAATAGCTTGAGAATAAGAGTGAGAAGATAATAAATTACACAATAACCATAGTAATTAACTTGAATGAAATGAAAGTACAGATATTTCATACTGAAAATAACAGTACTGTTATGACGTTTTCTTGTTTTTATTTTAACTATCCCCTTGACTCCGTCATTTATGTTATTGCCCTTTTCTTATCTTGTTTGCTATTTCTTTACTTAATTAGTTGTTTACCTTTTATCTACCCTTTCTTAACTAATCAAGTATTCTATCTTTCTTAAATTCAAAGCTCGTCTAACACTGTACCTTACTTATACATAATTATCCCTTATAATTTAAACTCTACAATCAAATATTCTCTCCTTCAGTGCTTTGCAGTCCTATTGGCCTCTCTATGTCCTAAACAAACAATCTGAAGAAGTTCACCCTATAAGTATTAACACATTTATATTTATGCTGTGCCAGCTAATACCTAGGGAGAAAGGATTCTTGTTCAGGGTGACCCCTTTAGAGAGTTAATGATTATTTGATCAAGCATGAATTTATCCCCCCCCACTTGCCCTTTTCTTTCTTACAGTCGCGGTTTACTTATTGCATTAGTATTCATGGGTTTATCCCACTTGGTTCATTGTTATTTTTATGAGCGGTAGTTTTGAATTCATATAACATAGGCAGATCAGGCAAGTACATGAATGAAACAATTTAATGAGCTTTAAGGTGATACACTATAATACATTTCAAAACAGGATAATATGGTTGCACTCAACTCAGATCAAAAGCTCTAATTAACTTGTACTTATCACACATACTAAATCTTAATAACCTTAAATACAATCATAAAGTAAAATTCATAGATTATCATTAAGCCATTCGGATACACGTGGCTATCAGTGAACACATCAGCACAATTACACTTTTAGTTTAACATAATCTTATATCTATTCGGCCTCTTGGGCAAACAATTCTTAACACTGTCTCGGACACGTATCTAGTTGTAGGCTACTCTTACAGTTCTTTAAGTTCAGTCCAATTTAAACGTTCACACAGGAAATTCACTCTCTTCTTACAACTGGAATTGGTATTTCAAAAGTCTACATTACCATTTCTGTCCTTGAATTCTTAAAACTTGTTCCCGCCTTGTCTAATCGTCAAGGCCTTCAAATGTAGTCGCTTTGGAGGATATCTTCCGTAGATCTGTGCGAGCAGAATCTCCAAGGAAAAAAAAATGGGAGGTGGCACGGTGTTGGATCCTACTTCTTCTTAATCTGTACCTTGGATCCGACATGTTAGTCATTACGATGTTCTTAACCAAAAAAATAGTTGCTAGTTGATTTCTAATTCAAATATAGAGAAAATTTATATTTAAAGACTGCGCCACTCTATATCTGAATTAGTTCAAGAATTGAAGAAAAATCAACCTTCAACTATTTCTCCTTAAAATATATACTGGCCGAGTATATTTGACTTATTTAATTTACCTGCTTTGGTTCGAATATTTTATGAATGGTGTAGTAAAAGAGATTCAGGCAAAATACAACTTTAGATAAACAAAAACAAACATTTAATTTTAAAATCACAAATTTTACACTTAAGTTTAAATCAGTAATTAAGATATCAGAAACATTTTAACTCCTCAGGTAAATTCAATCATTCAACTCATACAATGGTAAATCTGTTGTCTCTATAATACAGTCTTCTCACAGTTCCTTAAGTTCCAAATACAACAAAAATTGCAGTAATACCTCTTCACAAACAAATTTTTAAATATACACTTTAGCTAATTCTCTGCAATAGTTACTGTTAATATAAGGAAATTCTAGGATGAAACTCACACACTTCTCTTCGATTGGACAAAAAATATTTTCAAATTGTTTCTGTGAAATCTCTTTTGGCTGACTATCAGTGGTTAAATGTTCTTCATATTCTTCAGGATCTTCTCACTGTGCATCTAAATTTGGTAGGTCATAATCACTCAATTCTTCAGACTGAGATTTAATTAACTCTTGGACATTATCACTGAAGGAGAGAAAGAAATGAAGGATGTATGAATTGGTCGCCAACACGCTAAATCACGTGCTTTATAGATAAAATTTCCCAACTGTTATACAAGCAAAATAGTTAACCACTTTAAAAACTAAAATGATCATAAAAGAGAAGTTAATTTTCTGATGTGTAATAATAAACAACTCATCCCAGAAGACGGATTGATTAACCTATTATCGGAATGGATTCTCCTTTTTGTGACATGCGCAGAAGTGTCAAAGGGTCTGGAATCTGTGGGCATACTGTAGCAGACAACATAAATTTGGCTGCAAAAATTTGGAACATAGTGTACATGGAAGTAATGTAGTATGCCATTAAAAATAACTTTGTAAAATGTTTTAAATCGGTAACTAAATTATTTCATTCTGGTGAGTGATTTTTTAAAATAGTTAGCCATAAAAATGTATAGATATTAAATTTTTAAAATCTGTAACATTTATTTTTAAGATGTATATAGGCGCACTAATCGAATTTTAGAGGCGCACTAATCGAATTTGGGTATCGAAAAAAAAATGACGCATTAATCGAGGGATTACTGTATATAAAGCCCAGGCCAGAAAAGTTACAAATATTGTACAAAAAAAAAAAAAAAAAACTAAGTCAGAGTATAAAGGCAACCCAAAATAATTTTTATAAGTTTTATAACTTGCATTATGCTGCAAACTATTGGCTTGAATAACTGGGTGGCTAATGGATAGGTATCAGAAAATAGTATATAGGGGTGTGAATCTGCCAGATTTAAGGTGACTAATAGTGTGGCCCTGGGATATGTCATTGGACCATTGTTTAATCTATATAATAATGATATTGGACCTGACAGAAGATCTTCAGTTGTTTGCCGACGATGCAAAGATAGGCAGAGATGCTATTAATATACAGCATTTACATGGTGATTTGAATAGACTGGAAGTGTGGGAAAACAGTAATGATCTCCAATTCAATGTTAGTAATTGTAAAGTTTATACACCTTAGCATGAAGATGTCCAATGGCATATAGATAGGATTATGCATGGAGTAACTGATGAGGCTAGAGATCTTTTAGTTATGGTTGATAGAAAGTTGAAGTTCAAAGATCACGTAACATAAATTGCAAATATAACTAAGATGGCTATTGTGATATTGAAAGAAACATTGATATGTAAAGATATGGAAGTTATGCCTCTTTACATTTTGCCTCTTTACAAGGCTTTGATTTGTATCAAAATTTGTATTGACTACTGTGCACAGATTTGATCTTCTGAGTTTCAACGGGATAAAGAAACTGGCTGTGGAAAGGCTGCAAAGAAGAGTTACAAAGATTATATCGGGATTATGGAATGTAGATTACGAGGACATTGAGAGTATGGGATTGCAGACACTGGTAGACAGAAGAAAGAGGTGTGATATGATAGAGTTGTGTTGAGAAGGTGTTATAGGATATCGGTTGATAAAATTTTTCATGATATGGAAGGTGTGCAGTTAAGAAAGGAATAAGAGTTAGCTTTTTCTCTCACAGAACTGTGATTGAGTGGAACGGTTTGTCTGTTGTACATGTGGTGGGGTGTGAATGAGTTAAAAAGATGTGACAGCTGGTGTGGGTGATATATGGCCTCCCTGGATGAATCCTTGATTCTCTGGAGGTCTGATGATGATGATGATAATGTGAAGAATGCTGAAATGCGTTGATAAGGAGGTGATAGTTCAACTGAATAAGGCACTAATTAGGCATTTTTTGATTCTGCATGTAGATCTTGTCACTTGGTTATTTTGATGATAAGGAAACATTCGAAAAGATGCAGGAAGAACAAATAGCTAAAACTGTCTTAGGACTCGGAAGTGTTGTGTATGAGAATAGATTAAAGGAATGTAGTCTTCGGAGCTTGGTGGACAGGAACAGGAGAGGTGATATGATTGAGAATGTAAGTTGGTAAGAGGGGTCTATCAGATAGATACAGGAGATTTATTGCATAGGACAGTGGGTGATGTAAGAACAAGAGGTCATCCCTGGAAACTGTACAAAGGTTATGTGAATAAGGAAGTTGAAAAGGAGATTTTTGCATAGCAAGTGGTTAATGAATGGAATGCATTTCTGGAATGGGTGATGAGTGCTCAAATACTAAATGTCTTCAAGGCAAGGTATGATAGTTATTGTGGTATGTGAATATTTGACCTCCTGTGATGAGTCTTCAGGCTACATATATTGAGGTTTGGAAGTAGTACTAATATATAAATTCAACTGCATCTGTAAAATCAAAAAAAATATGAAATTCCTAATAATAATAATAAAAAAAAGAGGGGGGGTGTGGTTAGACAAGGAGATAGATACAATTTACATAAAATGTTCATGACAGCCCTAGAAGAAATATTTAAAAATCTAAAATGGAAAACCAGAGGAAGTATAGTAGATGAAAAAGAGCTAAATTACGTATGATTTGCTGATGGTATTGCTGGTTATGCAAACCAGCAGAAGAAGAAATCAGCAGTGGCGAATTCTCCATGCTTGCTGCACAAGCTCATTAATTGAGAAAGAAGTACTATTTATTTGTTAATAAATGCATGCATTTATAAGCATTCCATTTAGGCTTTTATTTTTGTAGACAGAAGACATCTTAAGCTTGCGCGGCAATAATTGAGCTTTGCAGTCTGTATCGAAGACCAATGCTTGCTCGGTTGTAGGATCTTACAGGTCCTCACAGCAGCACTGTAATTTCATGCGCGTGCATAGCCATTTCACGTCATCTCACTCTGTTGCTTAAACCACAGGCCATACGCAGTCAACGTAGATAAAAGTCTCTGCTGAAGCCAGTGAGCTTCAGCAGCCTTTACAAGTGCGCGTGTTGCTTGGGAAAATTAAGTTACAACCAACTTTTTATGACGATGTTATTGACTAGTTCATAAAGAAGAACCGTAGGGTAGAATTTGTATTCAAGTAGCTAAATTGAAAAATACGGAATATCATTTGTAAAATAAATGTATGAATAAATGTAAAAGTAAAATAAATGTATCATTTGTAAAATATTGTATTTGTATGATTAAATGTATATAAATTTCTAAATATATAGTTTTAAATGGTCAGTACAGGTAACCCTCATGTAACGTGGTCTACAAATTGTAGTAACCCTTGTTCAACGCGGTACGTACTTATACAACGCGGTTTTGACAAAAACACAGTCTAGAAATTGTAGTAACCCTCTATCTTTTCATATATTTTTCACCGCGTGACTTAAAAATCAAATTTAAAAATCAAATTTTATCTTCTTTAAATTTGTGTCTGCCCATATCGCGCAGCTAGTTATAAGTAGCAAATTTATATTAGGGGGAAACACCTTTTAGCATGCATGTACGTCAATTGTATACCATATAAAGTATTTATTGTTGAAAATTGTCTTCGTTTTCTGCCAGGAATGCACATTAAAAATTAAAAGTGTGTTATCTCAAGCTGAGCACTTTATTTTCTGATGAGTTACATACATAATTAATATGTAATGCTTTTTTATGTAAAAAAATAATTTTTATAGTAATGGCCACAAATTGCATTGAAAGGGAAAAAATTAATATTGAAAAGAAAATTTCTCTCGAAGAAATAAAATTAAAATCGTGCATCGGTTGAAAAATGGAGAAAAACCAGTTGTTCTAAGGACTTTGAATTTAAATGAATCAACAATTCAAACAATCAAACACAATGAGCATAAAATCTGAGAAAGTGTTTATTGCTGGGTTAACGGTAAGTGCAAGGCTCATTGCTCGTGTACACAATTTTCTAAGAGAAAAATGAAGAAATCTCTAATGATTTGGAAAGAAGATGCACTCAAAAGAAAGCTCCTTTGGATGGAAATCTTATTAAACAAAAACTCTCAAAGTTTATAAACATTTATAATGCAGACCAGGTGTTCAATGCTGATGAATCTGGGTTATATTGGAAAAAAATGCCAAAAACGCACCTATATTTCAAAAAATGAAAGATCAGCTCCTGGATTCAAAGTTTCCAAAGACAAAATTACTCTACTGTTTTGTAGTAATGCATCAGCTGATTACATGACAAAACTAATGTTTATTAACCGATCCTCAAATCCTCGTGCTATGAAGGATTAAAATATGCACTTATTTTTATTTTTCCTAAAACATTTATGCATTACGTACAATGAAGCTTAATTACAATATGTAATTTTTATACTATGTATTTGTGTCATAGTTTATATGTTTTCTTAACTTACATGAATTTTTTTTTAAAAATTCATGTAAGTTAAGAAAATTCATTAATTTTTTTAAAATTCATGAATTTAAAAAAAAACGACATCGGAACATAACCCTACTTTTTGTATGTGATCTGAGTCTCGCATAACGCATTATATATAATGGAACCTAACATCTGCATTATATGAGGGTTACCTGTAATTCATTATTCCGATAATCAGATTTCTATCTCACCTCTCACTCCCTGAATGATAACAAGAGCAAGCATGAATTTCAAGACCAGCATTCGCCCCCTGGAAATCCGCATGTAATGTATGAATGTTTGACCTCCTGCAATGAGTTTTCAGACTACTGCAGAAAGTAAAAGAATGTAGAAAATAAAAAAGAAAGGATTAAATATAAACAAAGAAAAACATACAAAAAAAAAAAAAAAACATTGTACATGTAAAACCAGGACACTAATATTATAACCTCCTATGTTTACTTTAGAAAAAAATATTACAGTAGAGGTAGGCTATATTGAAAAGTTAAACAGAGAATTCAACTTGGTTGGGTATCCTTTAGAAACACCATAGATCACTATTGAAGGCAAGGTCCTAAATTTCCTTACAGGAAAAGTCTTTGATGGTTGCACACTTCGTCATGATATGTGGAAGCAAAACATGAACCTTGACCTATAAGTTGAGGACTATCCAGATAAAAATGGAGAGCACACTTGTTGGCATTACTATTCAAGATAGAAAAACGTAATTTTTGAGTTAAAGCTCAGATCATGGTGACAGAAAATTGTAATAGTCATTACAATGTCTGTTATCGTGATTTGAGCTCTAGCTTAAACCAAGGAGAGAATAACTCATGCCCAATTCTCACCTTTCCACAGCAGATCCCATTGATAGATAGATAAGTATCTAGGTACCTGAATACTGAACAAATGTGGACTGGCTAGCAATTTGAGATTTAGCTGACTTAATTATATCATGCATTGACTTGGACATTGATCAGTGCCAACAGTGAAAGGAGAGCAACTGGTACAAGCTTAAACTCAGCATCAGCAGAATTCAATCTAGTTTAGAAGGTTCAGCAGATGAGAAGTGAAACTAGCATTAGAATTAGAGAAGTGCTGCATTCTTGTAATTGGTGTTGCCATAACAAAGACAAAACCGATGAGGTTCTTCTAAATAACAGCTATAAGATGTCATATTCAGGAAATAATAAACAGAAAAAGGAAGGAGTAGCTAATCTTCATGAACTGCAAGCAATTTCAACTAGTGATGTGGGCAGACATCAACATGGGGAATTTGATATTGAGACTTGTGCTTATAGTCCCACAGAAGATTCTACTCAGGAAGAAGTGGAAGAATTTTTTCAGTTGATATGCAAGGCAGCTGACATAAAAAATAAAAGGAACAGTTCATCCTTGTTAGAGATCTAAACAACAGAGTAGGAAATGAATACCAGACATAGAAAGACAAAGAAGAGAGTGTGAGGAACCATTTTAGGGAGAGGGTGTTAGAGAGGATTTCAGATGTACTAGAAAGTGCACAAGATTGGTGGAGACATAATTCAAAAGTAATTCTGAGCTGTGCAATCGATGTGCTTGGTGAAACATCTGGAAAGATTAGAGAGCAGAAGGAGGGTTGGTGGTGAAAATAATAATAATTATTATTATTATTATTACGGGCGACTCCAAGGAGTCCTTAGACTCATCGAGGGAGGCCCTAAACATCATGTCCATCACAACTATTTGATATTCACACAGTATCTATCATACTTTGCCTTGAACTCATTCACCGTCATAGCACCCACAACACACTCTGGTAGCTTATTCCACCATTCACCACTCTAAATGTAAAAAACCCAGCTCTAGCACCCTTACTAACCATACTCTTGCCCAGCTTCCATGGATGTCCCCTAGTCCTCCCACCATCAGTCCTGGTCTCAAATATATCCTCTGAATTAATCCTATAGAAACCCTTCAGCAATTTGAATGTCTCAATCATATCTCCCTTTTTCCGCCTATCAACCAATTTCTGCAACCACAAATCTTCAACCTATTTTCATAAGGTTCATTCCATAGACCTGCTATCATCTTGATCACTCGCCTCTGGATCCTCTCAACGTCCTCCCCATCAAGAAGAAACCTAGGTGACCAAATCTGGGCACAGTAGTCGAGATCGGGTCTTATCAAGGCTCGATACAGAGGAACAATAACTTGCTTACCTCTACTCGTCAAAGTATTCTTCAGCATCCAATCCAAGTGATTTGATGAACTGATTTAGCCACTTTTGTGATGTGCCCCCTAAACTTCAACTCCCTATCCACCAACACTCCCAAGTCACTGGCCTCATCAATCTCCTGGAGTACAGTTCCACCAATGTGATATACTGCTGCTAATCTTTTCATCCCAAAATGCATAACCTTACATTTTGCCACATTAAATTGACATCCATTCTCCTTAGCCCAGACCTCGAATCTCTCCAAATCATCATGCAAAATTTTGACATCTTCTGCATTCACTATTGTCTTACCCAACTTTGCATCATCAGCAAACAAATGAACCATTACTCTCAGATCCTTCCCTATATCATTAATGAACAAATTAAACAGCAGTGGTCCAAGAACAGAACCCTGCAGAACACCACAGGTCACAAGCCGTCTTTTGGACTCTACTCCTGAGTAAACTACTCTTTGGTATCTCTCCATCAACCACCCTCCCTCCTATCCATCTCACCAATCTTATATCTATTCCCATATGTTGCAGTTTACGGATTAGAATTTCATGTGTAACTTGTCAAAGGCCTTAGCCAGTTTCAGCAGTATCACTGTAAACCCATTTCCCTTATCCAGTTCAGCCGTCACTGTGTTATAAAACCTGAACAATTTACTGAGGCATGATCTACCCTTCGCAAAACCATGTTGTCCCCATACAGTATCCCATTTTCATCAATCCATTCCTGTATTTTTCCCTTGACTACGACTCCTGATATGCTGATCGGTTGGTAATTTGCAACAGTAGTCTTGGATCCTCCCTTACGCGGTGGAACTATTTTCCCCTCTTTCCACCCCTTCGGGACTAAACCAGACCCGAGACTCAGATTAAAGAATATGGTCAAGGGCACTGACAATTCTTTAGCCCCTTCACGTAAGACCCGTGTTGGTATACCATCCAATCCCACAGATGTATTCACATTAAGGTTCTGTAATACACTTTTCACCTCCACTTCATTCACCACAATTCCCCTATAAACTAAAGGTTCATTCCTTCATTGCCACCACCTGGATGATATACTCTTGCAAATTGCTCACTCAGTAATTCCACTATATCGACTGATTCAGTGACCTCCCTACCATCGGCATTCCTTAAAATCATTCTGCCGTGTACAGTTTTTCTTTTACTTGCAGCATATTGAAAGAACTGTTTGGGATTCTCTTTAGCTTGCATGGCTAATTTCCTTTCATAATCCGCTTTTCTTTTCTTACCACACTTGTTACCCTTCTGGCCTGTGCTTTATACCATTCATGTGTCTGCAGGTCACCATTCTCCTTAAATTCCCTCCACAGTTGTTTCTTTTTTTTGCAATTCAAGTTTAATGGTGTTATTCATCCATTTAACCCATACTTGATTTACTATTCGGACTCTAGGTATACAGTCAGCTATAAACTCCAGCAAATGCTCCTTGACTATCAACTCACTATCAACATCCAGCCCTTGCAGTTTTACATGCCATGGCACTGAACCAAGCAATCTCTTAAGCTTGTCATACTTGCCAGCACAGTAATTCCACGTGTACCCTGTCTTAATCGAAAATTTCACACATTTAGCCACCTCCCAGGTCAAGCCCCTATGATCACTCTCACCAATAGGTGGCAACATGGTCATATTCATTGCAGTCAAATTCTCAGATATGCTATTACTAGGTCAAGCACTCTCCAACCCCTAGTATTTTCCATTACATGCTGTCTCAGTTAGTTATCCCTTAGTAACTGAATAAAATCCAGTTCCTTCCTCACATGTGTCCTCTCCTCCTTCCAATCGATTTTACCATAGTTGAAATCCCCCATAATAATTACCCTCCTTCCATGCATTTCATCAATTTGTCTATGCATACCATCTCCACAATCTATTCCATCACCTGGTCTATAGCAGTACCCAGCTGTACATTTTGTTCTGTTAGTCTCACACCAAATTGCCTCAAATGAGCTCTTTTCACTATCCTGCAATACAACTTCTATTCTCCTTGGCTGCAGTTACATCAGCTATCATCAATAACACTACTTCCCCCATTTTATTCTCTCTGTCCCTCCTGAACAAACACATTCTATCCCACTAATGCCAATAACCTATGGCCAGGAAGAGCCAACCAAGGCCAAAAATTCTTCCTTCATGTTCCTAATACTCCTGGCATTAGTATACATGAAATGCAGAGGTCCATTTGTCCCACCCCTATCTTGATGCGTTATACTAACTATCCCATTCTGATTTTTTGTCCTTCGTACTGGCTCGGACACATTATATACATTCTTACTCTCAACTGCCTCACTGATGTCTGCATATCCACTTCCTCCCCTCATTAATAGTTCTAGTTTCCCTGATTTTGCACATCCACTCTCACTTCACTCAGCAACACTTTTTCCAATCTTCACACACCAAATCCATTGAAATATAAGCCATCCATCTTGTACAAATTGTTTCGCCCATCAAACTCACTCCATGCGTCCACAAACTCCACTCCACACCATCTGCATAACCTGCACATAAAGTCATTTGCAATTATGGCCCTCCTAAACTCTTCATAGTAATGTACAAGAAGCAGTGACAGCTAAGAGGAAGGCAAAGCAAATGGGAAGAGTCGAGAGTGGAAGAGGAGTATAGAAAGAGAGAGAGAAAGCAAAAAGCCAAGAGAGTTGTTGCTCAGGTGAAGGCCATGGCATATCAAGATCTTTATGATCAATTAGAAACAAAGGAAGGAACGACAGAGAAAAATTTATCGATTAGCAATATGTAGAAATAAGGCATCAAAGGATATCTTACATGTGAGGCAGATCAAAATCCTCTGGAGGAAGAGTATTAAGGAGGGATGTGGATATAAGAAACAGATGGAGAATATACTTTGAAGTGTTGAATGAGGAAAATGCGAGGACTCACAGAGAAGATGGGCAGCCTTATGAGGGGATGTGTAGAACATCAGTAGAGTGGAAATGAAGGAGGCTATGAAGAGGATGATTAATGGAAAATCTGTGGGCCCTGACAGGTATCCAGTGAAGGCATGGAAGGCACTGAGGAAGAGGGAATTGACCTGCTGTGGGAGCTGTTCATAAAAGTTTGCCAACAGGAAAATAAAACAGAGGAGTAGAGGGAAAGTACTCTTGTCCCCCATCTACAAGGGTAAAGGGGATGCACAAGACTGTAAGAATTACAGAGGAATAAAGTTGATATCCCACACAATGAAAATTCTAGAAAGGGTTCTTGATGGAAGATTGAGGAGGAGGTGGAGATTGCAAAGGAGCAATTTGGCTTCATTCCTGGTCGATCAACAACAGATGCTATCTTTGGGTTATGGCAGATGATGGAAAAGTTTCTCTCAAAACTTTTCCATCATCTTGCCAAAGATAGCAAGGATGGAGGAACTGGAGAGAGAGAGAGAGATGGCTGGAGTGCTATGCAATAAGAGGGTGCCGATCAATGTAAAAGGCAAAATCTACAGGACAATAGTGATACCACCTATGACGTATGCTATGGAAACTGTGGTCCTGAGGTAAAAAACCATCAGCAGGATGGAGGTAACAGAGATGAGAAGGTTTAGGTCGATGTGCGGTGTGACCAGAAAAGATCATGTGAGAAATGACTATGTGAGGGGAACGGTGGAAGTTATGAACTTAGGAACGAAGATATAGGAGGCAAAGTCGAGATAGTTTGGTCATGTGATGAGGAGGACGAATGAATATGTGGGAAGAAGGGTCATGCAGATGGATGTGCAAGGAAGAAGTGGGTGGCCAAAGAAGAGATTGGGGGAGCTGGTCGAGGAGGACTTGAGAATGAAGAACTTGGATGTGGTTACAGCTTAAGACAGGAGGATGTGCAGGAGACTCACCACAAACAGCGACCATACTTAAGTGGGACTAGCTGCAGAAGAAGAAGATTGTGTTGCACAAGCAATTCCATGAAATCCATTAACATTTGTAAATTCCTGTTATACATCACTTTAATTCACCAACAAAGTACTCACAACTGACTCTGGCAACTCATTCCACTTATTCAGCACTCTCTGAGCAAAAAATCTGTTTCTCCCACCCTTGTTAATCTGATCCTCAATCTCATTCAGTTTCCAGGGTAATCTCATACACCCGAATTTGTTGAGTTTTGGAGAGTTTCTCAGGACAGGTAGATTCAAAGAATAGCCTCTCACATTTGTATTTGCTGCAGTGCAATAGAGTGGCCTTCTTCCAGCATATCCTGTGGTGGGTGTCCAGAACATGGTCAGCCAGTCCAGAGTTGGCTGTAATGGTGGAACTGGATGTAGTCCATGTGTTCAGAAATTCTGATATTGGCTGCCTTGCCTGTTTGGCCATAGTAGGACAGTTTGCAACTGCAAGGTAAACACCTGCTAAGTCTGAGGAAATCTCGCACTCCACCGTACTAACATAATGGTCAGTTTTGATGTCTTGTCACTATTTGCTAATATCCCACTCACCATGAACTCTTGCCTATTCTTTTTGGCAAGAAAAATTTTACAGACATATAGAGGGGACAGCCATGGGTTCTCCACTTTTTACATCCCTGGACAACTTCTTCATGGGGACCTTTGAAGAAAAGTCTTAAACTCTGTCCCACGTAAACCCACTTTTTGACTATGTTATGAAGATGATGTGTTCTCCATTTGGCCACATGACCTGGATATTGGCAATATTTTCTTAACTTCTAAACAATTAACACTCCAGAATCCAGTTTACCTTAGAAAAGGAAAACGACAAGTCTCCCAATATTCTGATTAGACATCAGACTGGTGGATCCCTGGCATTCTCCATTTACAGAAAACCCCCACATACACTGGTAGATACATTCATCAGCAGTTCCCCCCCTCTCCCTACACACACACAACCAACAATATGGGGTTATTTTTCAAAATTAATAATCATCAATAATCTTGAAGAAATACAATCTTACAACTACTTACAGACCACATAAAAAATTGTCATCCCTTATCAGCTCCACCAAGAACCCAGTCACATTCCCTAGACCAGGGGTCGGCAAACCGGGGTAAAAATGAAATTCTTGGGGGTAATGAGGACTCAATAGACATAAATAAAATTATACAAAAAGCGCATTCCTTGTTACGACAGAAATTTTTCTTCTGGTAACACTGCATCTGACCAATGTAATATACATGTTTAGGAGATGTCACGCCATGTTGAACTCCAAACAATTTGGTTGCTAAGGCGTTGTCAAAGGGCTAAACAGATATTATTTGTCAGTTGTCTATTACCCGCCTAAACGTTATTTTTTGACACGTGTTTTTGCTTTGTTTAAGTCGATTTAAGTAGTTATTTAATTTAATTTATTTCAATAGTTCTATTTTAAGTATAAGATGATTTGATAATTTGATTAATATATTTTCTCCTTGCTCGATTAATTTTCGATGGTCAATAAAATAATTAAATACTGCCTTCATCTTGAGGACATGTCTTAGTGCCATGTTTACCAATTAAATTATTATAAATTTAAATGAACTTTAAAAAACTAAAATTCAATCAGTCTTTTTTACCCTTCAGATGACATCAACTAGAAAAAGAATATACCAGGAAGAGTTCCTCAATTATGGTTTATACAAATAGAAGACAAAGGAATAATGAAACCACAGTGTGTTGTCTGTTTGAAAGTACTGACTGCAGAATCTTTCAAAAAGAGTCAATTGAAGAAACACTTGGATAATTTGCACCCACATCTGTCTTCCAAACTGCAGGAATACGTTGTAAATTTGGAAATGTCTGTCAAAAGACAAAGACTGGACAGCAACTTGAGAGGTAGATTCGATCAACATTCAGTTTCATCAAAGGCTAGCTTTGAAGTGGCCTGGTTGATTGCCCGAAACAAGAAACCATATACTATTGGTGAGGAATTGGTTAAACCAGCAGCTTTGAAAATGGCAGAGATTATGTGTGGTCAGAAAGAAGCCATGAAACTAAATTCAGTGCCCTTGTCTGCAAAAGTTGTGAAAGAAAGAATTTCTATTTTAGCAGAAAATGTGAGGGAACAAGTTATTTCTTCAATAAAAGAGAGTAAATGCTTTGCTATTCAGCTTGATGAGACTATAGATGTCAGTAGTAATTCGCAACTGATGGTGTATGTTTGCTACAAAGGTTTACATGCAATTGAAGAGGAATTGTTGTTTTGTTCTCCTCTCGAGTTGTGATCTTGTGGAATTGATGTCTTCAATAAAGTTAATGAATACTTGAATAACGTTAATTTAAAGTGGGAAGACTGCATTGCTGTGTCTGTTGATGGAACTCCAGCTATGTTGGGTCATGTAAGTGGTTTTTCGGCTTTGGCAAGAGAAAATAATCCAAAAATTGAAGTTAACCACTGTATGATCCATCGCCAGGCACTGCTTGTGAAACATTTGGAACCTGCACTGGAAGCCGTCATGCATGATGTTATCAAGGTTATCAATGTTGTCAAAGGACATGCACTAAACACGCAACTATTTCATGAATTATGTAAAGATGGTGAGTCTGAATATACAGACCTACTTTATCATACAGAAGTGAGGTGGCTCTCACGTGGAAATGTTCTGAACAGAGTGTGGACGCTCAAAACTGAACTTGAAATTTTTATGGTTGATCAAAAGCATGTTCTCGCAGATAAGTTTACAAACTCCTCATGGGTTGCACATCTCGCATATTTAGCTGATATTTTTGAGTATGTGAATGTATTGAACAAAGAATTGCAAGGAAAAAACATCAATATAATTTCAGCCAGAGAAAAGATTTCAGCGTTTGGATCAGAGCTTTTATATTGGAGACAGAAAGCAGAACAAAACAAGATAGCTGCCTTTTCAAAGTTAGCTTTGTTTTTGGAAGATTGTGAAAATATTACTTTTGACGACATCAAGGATACAGTTATAAGGTATCTTACCAAACTTAAAGAGCAGTTCTCTGATTACTTTCCAGATCTTGATTCACATACTGTCATTTGGGTTGTAGATCCCTTTAAATGTGAAATTGCTGATGCACTAGAAGAGCCTCAAGGGTTGGCAGAGGCACTTCTTCAACTTCGATCCAATAATGAAGCACATATTGAATTTGAAAACAGAGCATATCTGTCATATTTTTGGATGTCAATAGCTGCAAAGGCTTTCAAAATTGCACATGAGGAGGCAGTCAAAAAGTTGCTGCCTTTTGCAACAACTTACCTTTGCTAACAAGGATTTTCCACTCTAATGAACATGAAAGCAAAGCAGAGAAATCAATTGGACCCCAAAGACAGTATCCAAATTGCTCTGACATCAAAATGCCCCAATTTTGATGTTATTGTATCAAAAATGAAACAACATAATTTCTCCAAAACCTGCAGTGAAAACATTTTCAAAGAAATCCTTTTGTTTCATAATTGGGATATTAATTTATTTTATTGCATTTATTTTATACTTTTTATATTTATAATTGTATTCTCCGTATAAATAGATTCAATAAACCTTTTGAATTTAAATAACCTATGATTTTCTCCCTTTCAAATCAAGGGGGTAACGTCGGCGTAAATAAATATATTTTGGGGTAATAGGTAAAAAGTTCCCCGACCAAGGGAACTTTTTGTGGTGGCCAAGTGTCTTGCAGTTGCATACTGTCCTACTACAGCCAAACAGGCAGGACAGCCTATATCAGAATTTCTGAACACATGGACTACATCCAGTTCCACAATTACAACCACTCTGATCTTGCTGACCATGCTTTGGACACCCACCACAGGATATGTTGAAGAAGGCCACTCTATTGCACTGCGGCAAATACAAATATGGGAGGCTATTCCTTGAATCTGCCTCAGCCCTAAAAAAACTTTCCAAACCTCAACAAATTTTAGGCAACCTGACTGGCCAAGTGGTTAGCGTATCTGCTCTCCAGCTAAAGGGCTGTGGGTTCGAATCCCGCCATGGGCATGGATGTTTGTGATTGTCTATGGAAATAGTGGTGGTTGGCAGTAGATGGCGTTGGTGTAGTTGCAGTCAGTTAGTGGATTGGGTGGTGGAGACAGAGTTGTAGAGCAGGTGCCCTCCCTCAATGAGTCTTTGGAATCCCTGGAGGTGTCTAATAATAATAATGTAATAATAATTTGGGTGCATGAAACTGTCCCAAATTCAGGAAGCACTCATTTTCATATCTTCAGCCCAACGGCCAGGACCACCCAATTTAGCCAATTATGGGATGCCATTTAGGACTCTAGGTTTGACCTTGGTTGCCTTTCTTCAGCCTTATTTTCCCAGCATTAGTGCTGCAATGTTAGCATGCAATTTGACTGCTAATGGTATTCAGTACTGCTGCTGACATGCAAGGCACCTTTGTACAAAAAGTTTTTTTGGCATCACCTTGATAAAAATGTACAAAAAAATTTTAAATAAATATAAATGTTCAAACAGATTTATCAGAACAAAAAAAAAAGCTTGTATATTTTTTTCTTACTGTTCTTGAAAATCGGACTATACTTCACAGATACTGCAACAGCACAGAGCTCCAATCATCATCAGTACAGTAATGAAATCCTTCACCTAGCCATTACAAAAGTTATTATGAATGTTCCAGTATTTCAGTGATTGAATATCATGTTCAGATGACTACTTAGAGAACCAATAGAAAGACAGAAGCGTATTGATTTGTATCTGCATAGAAGAAGACTCAGCTCGTACTTGTTAGACTGAGCTGAGTCTATCTGAAACTGAGCAGTCTGAAACTATCAGTGGCGCTAATAGTTTCAGATTGTGCGATATGTATAATTTCTCTGAATTCATATACGACACTTGTTTCAGAAGAAGTGAAAACTGAGATGGAGTTCGGAATGGAGAAATGATTTTTAAAACTTAATTTTGCATTCCCCTTTTATGATTCCTTTGTGTGTCACACAACTTGCACACCTTCTTGTGGTGGCCCTGATGATATTCTCCATTACTTTAGAAAGAATAGACAAATTTGATGGTAAGGATTTATTGCCCTTCTCAGGAATATATTGAATGTGGGCTTATTTACAAGATGCAGGGATGATACAAGCGGAATATAAATCGGAGAGAATGTGAATTCGGTGGATGACAGGAATGAACTCTGAAACCACAGACCTTCAAAATAGTTAGAGATATACCATCAGAATTGGAAGAGTTTTGATATTTATTTTTGACAAGATTATTCTTATCTCTTTCTGGGAAATTCTGAAAACATGCAAGGCATGTTTTCAGAATTGCATGTTTGCAATTGTAAGGAGAATATTTATCATGATTATCAGTGCAAGAACTGGAGAAAAAGTAAGAAGCCAGGAGATTGGCTTTTTCTGGGATTGTGATTCAATAGGGCCATTGATTACAAAAAAGGAGTAAACAGGGTTGGGCAAAAGTCCCTTTCAATAGCTATGAGAAAAAACCTGCATCATGCTGCTATTTGGATATATGGTTCAAAGCAGTTTTACCACATAGATTTGAGAAGTTGATTAGAAATAAAACAGTTAATCAAAGACTGGAGACCACAAATATGAGATTTCTGAGAAAATTAGGAGAATAAATAATGACTTTTCATTCCGGAATGTGTGAGCAGAGCTATTTAAATGGTATGAGCACTTATCAGAATGATTGAGGAAAGATTTAAAGAAACAAATGCCTGAAATGTATGGGATTGGAACTCAATGTACTGTTTCCTTGTTATTTAGGTTAGGTTTGTTGGAGTCAACAGATGTTGTGTAGTCCTTTCTGAGAAGCTATTTGATTTCATATATTGTTTGATATTTAAAAGTTCTTCCTGTAATTGATGAGGAGTAAAACGAAGTGTTAGCACGTTGAAATAAAGATTTTATAATTCCCCTCTTTTGAGATGGATGATATGTGGACTGCTGAAGAATGTAGCATCTACTCCTCATCAATTACAGGAAGAACTCTTAAATATCAAACGATATATGAAATTAAATAGCTTCTCAGAAAGGACTACACATCTGTTTGACTCGTTTAAGAAATTTTAATGTTTCTATCATATCTCCCCTTTTTCTCCTATCAACCAACTTCTGTAATCCACACACACACGCACACAATCTATCCTCATAGAGAAAATTCCACAAGTCACTCTGAATCTTTCCACCGCTTCCTCATCCCCAAATGCAATTTAGTGGCTACTTTTATACCTATCAATAAACTATCAACGTGTTTCCTTTCTTCAAAAGGTAAATGCTCACTGATGTTTCTCCCTGGTGTATACCAAGTTCCTTGTGACTGCCATCTATCTTACTTCGTACAAACTGGGTGCTCAAAAGAAAAGGAAATACAAAAACATCAGTGATATATTTGCAACAGGAAATCTGGCTTTACTCAAGATGGTATAGACACAAACCACAATATTCTTTCTTCTGAAACATGCCTACCACATCTTTGTCAGTACAGATTTAAGCATTTGTTTAAAGAGAGTGCTGAAGCCTTGCTTCATCGTCCAAAGTTGAATCAGAATGACTGTCTATCTTTCTAAGATTTTGGAAAGTCTTAATCAATCCATTGTTTGCAATGGATTTTTTGTGTAAATAATTAATATTAAAGGTCTGAATAATGATGAGAATACTTAAGCAATCTACAATTCGCTGATGGTATCATTCTAATAGCAATATCAATTTTCCAAATATTTTTATCCAAAAGAACTAGAACACATGATGGTTGATTTAAATAAAGTAAGTCTGGATATAGGCCTACAAATAAATTGGATAAATCAAAAATAATGTATAGTGGAAATACTTCAGAATGAAAACAAATTGAAATAAATCAAAGATGGATAGAAATAGTGAATTCATACAAATATCCGGGACAAATCAACTATATATTCCCTAGTTGGAGGAAATGCCTGTTGGTATTTCACCGGATGATAAAAGACATCTACCACCTAGAAGTGTTTCATCACGTGACGAAATACCACCACCTTGCTTATTAGAGACCTGAAATGGCTGCAGCCATATCTAGTTGCTATAGCAAGGGTTCTGGTTTCTTCCCCCACACACACACACATACACACTCTTCCCACCACAAGCAGTGGAGGGAGTGATGGGTATGTCGATGACATACCAATCTCACTTCATGAGGCCAGAATCATCCTCCATTCGAGGGTGCAGCAGTAAAACGTTTCCACAGGCCAGCCACTGGATAGTACACAGAACTGAACCAGTAAGTCGTATCTGGAGGCTTTCCGATCAGCCATATCAAATACTGCAGCCATGTATTTTGCCAGTTCGTGACTGGATGGAGAACAAATATTGTGGCTGCAGGGGGAACTATCAAGGCCATGTATGGATAGGAGATTGGGTTCCCTCTGTGTGGGCAGCATGTTTGCAAGTCTGCCACTCCTCACTGCATGCCTCACTTGCTCTTCCTTACAAAATACAGTGAACCACATCCCAAAGAAATGCGATCTTACTGCAGTTCTCAAAAATAGTTCAAAAAATTCATAAAAAATAAAACATAATCCTTTCTTTCTTTCTTTCTTAATCCTCCTCTACTATCTTTTTTATGGTGTCAAGGTTTTTTATTCTTGCAACTGTCTTGAGGATAAGGTGGTTGACTCTGTGCCTCTCGGTGTGTCCTATGTCTGTAGATGTGTGTGTTCACAGCACTGGCTTGCCTGTTCTGGGGGATGAAATCCCAAGTTTCCGGCTGAAAAAAACCCCTACCTCCATATGAGACCGACTAACTCACCTTTCGTCGAAAGATGCCAGATAAAGGTTCTTCACATCACTGACAGGAATTGAACCCAGGCTTTCCAACCAAAAGATTTTGTCTATGATGAATGAGCTACGGATGCTCACAAAAAAAAAAAAAAAACACCTGCAAAAAAACATCAAAAATCAAATCAAGCAACCCACCAACATTAATTTTTTCCAGAAAAAAAAAAAAAAAATTCCATATCCGCTTCACCAACATCCATGGTTCTAAACAGCAATATAAATGACATGCAATACCACCACCTATAGTCATCTAAACCAGAAGTACTGTTCCTATGAGAACCTCCCAATTGGCAACCTCAACTACTCAAACTAAACATTGCACAGCTCCTTCTGCCAGAAGGGCATCACTTGTGCATTCGCAATGGCACATCCTTGAATACCCACTGTTCAATCTGCTTTGGCTTGAAATTTCCCTACCAAATCAACTTGCTCTTTTCATATATGCTCTCTCCAAACTCCATCAACCACTCTGACCTATTCAGCTATCTCTCTCTCTAAAGCTTGACTTTCTGCAATCAAAATACCCAATACCGAGGTCATCCTTCTTGGGGACTTCAGTGTCCACAACTCACATTGGCTCCCTTTCTCCAATTTCACTGACCAAACAGGCAGGAATGCTGAGGTGTTTGCAATCAGCAATGACCTATCTTAGATCATCATGTGTGATGATTATCAACCAGAATACCTGACAACCCCTTTCAATTTTTTGCCAACACACTTGATCTCTTCTCTAACAAGCTCCTCTTCCAGGTATACTGTTGTGTCAATTCTCCTCTTTTTAACTTGGACCACAAATTCATACTTCTCTTTTGCCACAGAACAACCTTCACCCACCAGTTCACAGTCTTGAGTCCTTTAGCACTACAAGGGTGCCAATTAGGAAGACCTCCATTACTTCTATTCCTCCTTCCCATGATCTGACTACTGCTTCAGTTATTCTAATTCAAACTCTGCTCAGACCAAATAACAGAAATCAACCTCACAGGAATGAAGGCTTTCATCCCTTATTCTGCTCCAAATTCTCAGCCACCATCCTCCAAGCCTTGGTTCTCAAAAAAAGTTTGCCAATGCTGTAAAAGAAAAAATTTCTGCTTACCGTGAATGGCTCAAGGCCAAAACTCCAGCTATCCACTCTGCCTACACTGCAGTTCACAACCATTGTGAAAGAATCATCACCAAGTCTAGGTCAGACTTTGAAAGGGCGAAATGCTGCAAACTCGTATCCTGCTCAAATGGCAATCGCTCCTTCTGGTCCCTGGCCTTGGCCAGGGACCAGAAGATGGTACTGTAGTTACTTCACCTAAAGACAAGCCTAACTTACTTGCATCACTCTTCTCTTCCAATTCCTGCACTGATGACCTGGACAAAGTTCCCTTCCACTTCACCAAGAATGGCTCACTTCATGTTTCCCATAGTCTTCTATTGGGAGACATGAAGAAAAAGAAATCCAAAGAATCCTCAATAACCTGAGCACAAACAAAGCATCTGGTCCTGATGATATCCCACCTGTTGTGTTAAAAAATTGTGCCCTAGATCCAGCACGTATCATGTATCGCCTCTTCATTCTATCCTATTCAACTGGCATTTACCCTACAACATGGAAGCAGGTCCACTTCAGTCCATCCCAAAGATACGTGATAAAAGTCAACCAATGAACTACCATTCAATTGCTCTCCCTTCTGTTTTCTCTCTAAAATTATGGAGCCTGTCATCAACAAACAACTCTTGAACTACCCTAGAATCATACCAAGTAGTCAGTGACCAGCAGTATGGATTCCTCTACTCATGATCTACAGCTGATCTTCTTGCCTTCACCACCCACCTCTGGACTCAAGCCATGGAAAAATTTGGAGAAACCCACATGGTTACCCTTGACACTTCAAAGCCATTTGATTGGGTTTGTCACAAAGGCCTACTTAACAAACAGCCATCCTATGGTCTGCCTTCCTCATTCTGCAACTGGATCGACCAACTGTACTGATCGCCCACTACGTCATGGTGGAAGGTCTACTCTCCTCAGATTTCCCTACTAGTGCAGGTGTACACCAGGGTTCTGTTCTTTCACCTACTCTCTTTCTCTTGTATATAAATGACCTGCTCTCTCAGATTTCCAATCCTATCCATAGCTTTGCTAAACAGTCCACTCTATTTCCTCCTTTTCATTCGACAAACCTTTAATTGCTCAAGCATTAGAATCAAGTGTCCAGTGACCTTAATTCAGATCTCCTACACGAAAGATCTCTTCCAAACAATTCTTCTTACTCTCAAGGGAGGTTAACTTTCTAATTAGAGACTGTCTATAAAGTTCTTTAGAAAAATGTTCTTAATTTACATTTGCAAATAATCTTCTCTCTTCTAAGGAATATTATACACAAAATAGAGTAATTTTACTTTACCGAACTTTTTCTAGCGTCTTTCAGCACCACGTGTACGTCTAGTTACTTCCTGTCTATTGGCCACATCCTGTTGGCTGCGCCATTGTTAAATAGGTGTTTTTCTTATTTTATGCTTAATTTGTTTGTTTACTTGATAAATCCTTTCTTCTTTACTTTTCTCTTATATTTCTTCGTTTATATTTAAGTAGTTGTTACTTGATTATATCCTTTCTTATTTAAAACTTTATTCAATTAAAATCCTTCCGGCTGTTCTATTATTAGATCGTTACTTTCTCTATATTTTACTGCTTTATATCTTCCTATTCTATCTTTCTATCGCTATTTTACTTCTTCAGATATCAGGCTTAATATACTTATATCTAGGATTGTTTCCTCTTCAGATACTGACAAATTTATTTTATGCTGCGCCAGCCAGTATCCTATAGTAGAAAAGATCCTTACTTAGGGAGACAATACTAGATTCTGAGGCGTTCTTACACAATGATCTATTTTAACACTGCCGTATAGATTCAGATTATTGCAGTCGTGACCTAAATCTATAATTATATAACTTTCTAATTCCTTCCCGCCAAAATAGGTCTATTTTTATAAGTAGTAGTTTAGAATCGTAATCAGGCATGACTCAGGTTTAGGTAAATATGACATGTTGATTGGAATATCTACAAAAAATTCATACACTCAATTTGATTCAATACTAAATAAAAAGACTCGAGTTAAGAGGTTAACATATTCTAAATCAAATCAAAGCTTATGAAGCATCGTAAAACACTGTAATTGAAAATTGGGATAGATTGCAAATGATAAAGCTAAATTTCCTTTCTGCAGTGCTATTCATATAAAAAAACAAGCAAACATTCTTATGTTACTCAGTTACTATAATTCCACAATTCTAATCTCGTTAAGTTAACTCTATCACAAACAACACAAAAGATCTCTTCCAAACAATTCTTCTTACTCTCAAGGGAAGTTAACTTTCTAATTAGAGACTATTCATAAAGTTCTTTAGAAAAATGTTCTTAATTTACATTTGCAAATAATCTTCTCTCTAGCAATATTATAGTCTTTTTTCTCAGTCCCCTTTGCACACGACCTATATCTTTTCTCCCCTTTGGTTTATGGCTTGATTCTGCTAGGACTGGAAATTTTACCTTCAGCTCTGCGTAGAATCCTACTCCATAATCCTACTTCTCATCTTAGTCTAACATCCAACATCTTAGCACAGACCTCATCCCCCCCCCACGCAAACTACCCATTAACTTCCAAACCACCAAGCAGGAAAACGATAAGACAAGACAGAGTTCCAATACGGTGCTCGTCCCCTTATGTTCTTTGTTCGAGCACCATCTTTTTTTATCAGTCCTCTTTGCACACGACCTATATCTTTTCTCCCCTTTGGTTTATCCCTTGCTCTCCCGATGCTGTTATGCTCTTAGATTCACAGAATACGCATCGACATACGTTCCATGTAAGTTACTGCTGCCGGCGTTACGCTGGACACATGTAGTAGTATACTTTCTAAGAATTATATTTAATCTCTATCTGGTGACTCACAATCACTCTAATCAGCTAAAGTGAGGCTTAAATCAATATTAACAGAATTCCTCCTTTAAAACATTCTCTAATTCAATCTTAGTATAATCACAACAGATTAAAATACATGGAACATAAGATAAAAATTGCAATTTTATACATAAAGTGAAGAAGTTTCACTTTTGATTTCAGCTGATGTGCAGGTATTTCTCTTTGTTATTAAGTTTAGTATGTTAGATTCTGAATGAATGATTTCTTTGCAAGATTCCTTCATTCAGGATCTAACACTATCCATAGCTTTGCTAAACAGTACACTCTATTCCTCCTTTTCATTCGACAAACCTTTAATTCCTCAAGCATTAGAATCCTCAAGATGTCCAGTGACCTCAATTCAGATCTCCTGGTTATATCCCACTGAAAGTATCTCCCCTTACCTTCAGTAATACTAAGTGTGTGTGTGTATATATACACACTCAGTTATATATATAGCTTCTGCAGTCACTAAAAAACTTAGTGTACTTTTTCACACAAGACAGTACTTCACACCTTATTCTATGCAAAGCTCAAATCTGCCCAGCCATGGAACATTGCTCCCATATTTGAGGTGGAGCACCAAAATCCTTGCTAAGATTGCTTGATTCGATCCAGAGGAGGGCAATCTGACTAATTAATGATCTCACCCTCACATACCCATTTCAGTCTCTCTCTCTCTCACAAATGTTCAGTTTCTGCCTTGTATCTCTTCTACAGATACTTTCATGAACAGTGCTCTGCTGAATTGGCCATTATCATCCCTCCACTCTCCTACAAAATTATTAAAACAAGAGCCACTGCTAATCAACACCCTTTTACAGTTCATCTTAAAACTCACCAAACCAACTTCACTGTCTCCTCTTTCATTCCATCTACTTCTGTCCTTTGAAACAGCTTCCCCCATTCTTCATTCCCCGAAGATCACAACACCCAGCTGTTCAAGCAAAGTGTGAACAGACTCCTTCTTTCTTTTATTCCTCTTGCCCACACATGGCACTGATGTGCTGTTGGACTTGTGTCCTTTTGTGTGTGGATCAGATATTAAAAAAAATATTAAATAAATAAAAATTACAAACAACGTAAACTTGATAATGAAATTTCATTATCAAGTTTATGGTTTCAATTGCTTAAAATAATAGCAGAATGGAAAGAAAGCTTTTAACCATTGTAGAGAGATATTTAAAAGCAATTTACTGTAGTACCTAAAAAGAAAGATCTACAACCCAGTGGCGTAGCTAGAGGTGGGGGGGGGACTTTAAACCTTACCCTATACGTCGTTTCACTTTTTGCAGTATTTTTGGTGTGTATTGAGAGGGGTGGCAAAAGCTCTAGCAACACCACTGTTACAACTAGTGTGTACTCCTAACAATGACCTATGGTAGTGAAACCTGGAGTCTGACTAAAAAAACACCTAGAGAAACTGAAAGCAACTCAGAGAAACATGGGAAGAGCCATTTTGGAAATAACCCAGTTATATAAAAAGAATAACACTTGGATAAGGAAGCAAACGAAAGTAATTGACTTTTCCATAGTAATAAATGGCAACATATGGCACTGAACAGGACATGTGATGAAAATGTTTCTGGTTATCGAAAACCAGGTAGGTAGATCAGTGGTAAGATGGAATGATGAAGCAACAAGATATTAGTGAAATTTATGGTGGAGAGATGCACAAGACCGGCTAAAATGAAAGACTCTTGAAGAGGTATTCGTCCAGCAGTGGACTGAAGAAAGCTGTTGATAATAATGAAGTCAGACATCCAATGCAGTTCACAATAGGTTTTAATAGCACATTTTCTTTATGTAATTTAGCATACAGTCTTGGTGAACTTTTAGCTTTTTTACTGTTTCTTCATCCCAGGAATGAACTTTGTTCAAGAGATTGTTAAGTTTATTAATTTGTGATTGAGTTCTGTCTCTGTCAAGCTTTTGTACGTAGAATGATCTCAAAATAGAAGATTAAGTTTTCTAAAATAATTGTTCTTATCATGAACTACAACTGCTCGACCTTTGTCAGCCTTAATAACTATGTTATAATTACATTTCAGTGAAAATAAGGGTTGGATTTTTTTTTTTTTAAAGAGAGAGAGAGATTTTCCTCAGGAGATATTGATTTAAATAAAATATACACTGCTTGAAATCTGATTTTACTGCCTAAATTATATGACCTGTTACAAAGCCTTTATATTATACATGAAGTCCATGATTGGAATGTAGCTACTGCATAGTCTAATCCTTTGGGTAATACTGATATTTCATCATTAGATAGAGGGTAGCCTGAAATATTAGAGTTTTTTAGGAGTCAAACTGGTTATTAATACATGTATTTTTATTAATCAATAGTCATTAAAACTTCTGAATAGGATGCTGTTTTAACTAACAGAAAAACTTTATTAGCTGAGAAATCTTGTAACAAGATTATTATTATTATTTGAAGGAATCTTGCAAAGAGTATCAAATTCTTCAAACAGATAATATATTAGATAATTCACTTGTAATAGAACCAATATTACAATTGATGAAAAAATAAGTTTCTTTCGATCTGATTAATTAGCAATGAAAAACTTACATGTCTGTAAATGTGATATACTTGATGCGAGTGAAAAACTTCTTTAATTTTGCAGCAAGTTGGAATCAACTGAGCTCTCCTGAAATGTTTTAGAAAAATGAATCTATTTATACATTTTTCTCTCTTTATTAGATTTTTTCCTAACACAGATGTTAATTCAAAAATATGTTCTCTGTCAAGCAAACAAATTGTTCAAAAATTGAGACATAAGAGGAAGAATTCATCATAACATATTACTAACAAAATCTCTTACATTAATTTAAGTGTCTTTATTTGTAAAATTTTTGGCTGTTTCATAGCATTCTTACAGTATTCAGTGGAACAAAACCAAAGTATTACACCAAAGTTATTTTCTTCTGGAAAGACTGTACAAACAAAGCTGTGAGGCTCACATTCACAAACCCAAATCTGAACAAAAACGATTGCCTAAAACTTTTTTAGTTTTGGGAAGTTATACTGACTAATACTCGCCATTCATGCGTTGCTTAATTTGTAATTCATTTATTTGTATATTTAAAAATGATTTATTAACTTAATTATTTTATTGTAATTTATTTTGGATATCTATTAATGCAGGTGGAGCTATTCTCCTGATAGTGCACATAATATCATGTGTTTTCAATTTGATTGTTTTTCTCTTTTTTGTGTGTTTTCGTATAATTGCGTTGACAGTGGATATGAAACAGCTAAAAATTTTACAAATAAAGACATTTAATTAATGTAAGTGATTCTGTTAGTAATATGTTATGATGAAAACAAATCCTATAAATTATATATAGATATAGCTATAAATTTATATAAATTCTATAAATTGTATATAGCTAAAACTGTATTATGGAACAGTTGTCTTAATTTCTTTGTTTATTATGATTATGGTATGACTAGGTGTTATTGCATTTAGCAAGCTATTTAAGAAGTAACTTAAAAAAATATGGATTAAACTTTAATTAAACCATTCTTTTGGTATTTGTAACATTTTTAAGTATTTTTTAACCTCTGTTATGATTATGTTGAAATTTTTCAAGAAATGTTTCTAATATAATGATTATTATGATTTTTTTTCTCTTCCAGACTTGTGCTGTAGATATATTTTCTCTGGGGTGTGTATTTTATTATGTTTTATCAGGAGGAATGCATCCTTTTGGAGATTCACTCAGAAGACAAAGTAATATATTAAGTGGAGAATACACGTTGAAGAATTTATCTGAAGATGGTATGTTCAGAAATGTTATTGACACATCTCTACCCTCCATGTTTTAGAAATATGTACCTTATTTTACAAAAATTACAGATATTCAAGTATTTCAACAACCTTAGTACACTGTTGCTCCATGTTTGGGCAACAACTGTTCTTGCCCTCAATACTGTAAAAAATAGAAAAATAACATTCAACAATTAAGCTTGTCTACTAGATCTGAAGTATTTCTCCAATGAGGTGCCTTGTTTCTTAGGCCATTCTTTCTCTATACAGTAGACTTCTCACTTTATAACATTATTTTCTGTTATGACTGTATGAAATGTCAGGTCACAGAAAAGAGGCAATAGAGATGCACATACTTTAATGATAATTGTTTACTGTTTGGGATTTGCTTCACAAATCACATTCACATTTATTGTCAATTTAATTTAAAATTATTTATGGTACCAGTATATATTTGTACCCTTAAATGTTCAAAAATATTAAAAGTGAATTTGATAATAGGAATACACTCACTCCCATACTACTAGTATGGCAGTGAGTGCCCGTATATTCCCTCCTATGGCAGCGAGTGTATTCCCATAAATTCTCTGGTCAATTTTTGCACGAAACTTTTATAGTTTCTGTATTCAGCTTTGAAATGATGTTGGATTTAATATCCACTTAATTTATATAATTTTGCATTGTCAAAGTGAAGCCTTTTGGCTCTTTATTTTACTAAATATAATTTATTACTCCTATATATTTTGCTCAATACATCATGAGCTTCTTTCTGACAGAAAAACTGGTAAAAACATTTAAATTCTGAATACAAGAACGAGTCATACACCATGGGTATAATCTCACATGTCTCAGTCACAGCTGTCCAGTAGGATGAAACACTATTAGAGTTCAGAGACATGGGAATAAATGTATAATTAATTAATTTAAAAATAATAAATAAATAAAAATATAAAATATTATAAACAATTAACAGCAGTCACTTCCTGAAACTTAGAAATTGGCATAGAGTCTGTCCAATTAAAATTAGGATGGCATAGGGCTTCACACAATTCAAAAAATAGACGATCTTGGTATGGTTCCAGTGAACTCTGTGTCTAGTGTTGATGACATGAGAAGTAAAGCCTGAACCTTCAGAATCCAAAAATATTATACAATCTTGAAATTCTTTGATTCTAATAGTAGCGGAACAGTCAGGCTGTCCAAAGTAACAGATGGCAAGAACAGGGTATTTGATAAACACTAGGAAAGGATAAAAGTGATAATGTATCTTTAATAAGGGTAAGAAAGATGACAACTTCTGGGTTGGTTTGAAGATGGTGTACAGATTATATCTGCAAAGGATCATTGATATTTATTCAGATGTTCCTTTAAGATATGGTATGCTGATCTTTTTAACATCAGATTGCAGTCTGAAAGAGGGATGATAATTATCATGTTTTTTGTATCAAGTCTTGCTCTGTCCATTAAGTAATAGAGTTATCTTTATTTTATTTACTACTATTTCTAATAGAAGAGACACAGAAGAACAAATTGTGCATGCTCAGTGTACAAGGCTTTTGATAATACCTACTTTTTGTGAAGGATTATGATATGAAGATGTGGATATATCAGCCTGTAAAGGATGGCTTCCTGTAAACAGAAAATTCAATATTACCAACAAAATTATGATGTATTAAAGTATCCTAAAAGGAAGGATTGTTGTTAGATTCTCATTCAATAGTGATCTTGATGCGAGTATATAAGAAGTTGATTTAATTCAGAAACTAAAGTAGTTCTGTTTCAGAGTGAGACCAGATTGCAAAGATGTTATCCACAAAGCATAGCCAAATGCGAGGTTGAGGAGAAATGATATTAGAAATCTGATCCTCTAAATGCTCGATAAAATAATCAGGACTACCCATATATGTTTATAATTTTTTATATTTTTATTTCTTTACTATTTAAAATTAATTAATTATACATCTATTCCCATGTCTCCAAACTCTAGTGGTGTTTCCTCCTGTTGGACAGCTGTGACCAAGACACGTGTTATTATATCCGTGCTGTATGACTCATTCTTTAAATGTCATTACTAGTTTTTCTGTCTTCTCCCTGAAAGAAGTTCATGATATATTGAGCGAAATATATAGGAGTAATAAATTATATTTAGTTTTCTCTTACATGTGTGGAGTCATTATTCAAAAAATATTGAATCAAAAGTTTATATTATTATTATTCAGGCCTCCATGGAGTCAGAAGACTCATTGCGAGAGGTCCTTCCTATTAAACACAAAGTCTATCATACCACTCCTTATACTCATTGACCATTCTTGCTCTCACCACTCTATCAGGCAATGCATTCCACGGTTCAACCATCCTCCATGCAAAGAAACCACTCCTCCTCTCTTGCTCACAGTTTCCTTTTGTAACTTCCAGGGATGGCTCCTTGTCATCACTCCTTCCCTCTATTCAACCAAGCAAAAGAAAAGTCCCCAGTGTCAACCCTGTAACCACTTCTCAACAGTTTAAAAGTCTCAATCATATCACCTCTCCTTCTTTTATTCACCAAACTCTGCAGTCCACATTCCCTCAGCCGATCCTCATAACTAACATTGTACAGTCCTGAAACGATATTTGTTATCTGCCTTTGTACCCTTTCCACAGTTAATTTATCTCCTTCAAATAAATCCTGGGGACCAAATCTGAGAACAGTAGTCTAAGTGTGGTCTGATCAGGGTCTTATACAACGGAATGATAACTCTTTTATCTCTACAGGTCAGCATCATTCTCATTATGGCATCAATCCTCTGTGTTACCTTCACCACCTTTGCAATATGTCCCCTAAATTTCAGGTTTCTATCAATCATCAACCCCAGATCTCTTGTCTCCCCTACTTCCTCCAGCATAGCTTTTCCAATAGAGTATGCAGCGTTCCATTGATTTGCAGGGCTACCACATCTGCACTATTACTAATAACCCTTCCCTGCTTCATATCATCTTCAAACAACTGAATATTCCCCTGCAATCCACTGACGATGTCATTGATATAAAGGTTAAATAATGGTGACAGTACTGTGCCCTGTGGGACCCTGCTTGTAACCCTCTGCCTCCTTGAAACTGCAACCATACACAATTCTCTGATACCTATCGAACAGCCAATCCTGAATCCAGTTGACCAACCTGACATCCAAACCCATGCTGCAACTTAAATATCAGCTTATCATGTGGCACCCTGTCAAATGCTTTTGCTAAATCCAAGAAAATGGCAGTATATACTTTTCCCTCATCTACTGCTCTTGTAACTTTATTATAAAAGGCTAGCATATTACTAAAACAAGAGCACCCCTTCACAAATCCATGTTGACTCTCACAAATAACATCACCCTCATCTGCCCAATGCTGTATACTGTCCCTCACTAATTTCTCCAAGATCTTAACAACTACTGATGACACACAAACTGTCCTATAATTACACACTTCCAGTCTGCTACCGCCCTTATGCAATGGCACTATCTTACCTTTCTTCTATTCCCTGGGCACCTTTCCCATAGCCTGACTTTCATTGAAAAGCCAGGTCAAAGGAGCTGTCAGTTCTTTAGCACATTCTCTCAAAACTCAAGGTGAAATACCATCCAGTCCCACAGCTTTCTATCTACTTAGGCAAATCTCTTCATCTGTTGACTTGGAGAAAGTTTTCTTTAAAAGTTCCTCGTTATTGGTTGTATTAGGCCAGAAAATTTTTAAAATTCTTATTAAACATTTGTTTTGGAAAATATCCAATTTATTACTTGTGCCTTGGTAAGTTTCCAAGTTTCAGAGCCATATAGCAGTACTGCTCACACAATAGATTTATAAATATTAATTTTACTTTAATTGTAATATTTGATGCTTTCCATAATTTATTTAATAACTTGAAATAGTTTTGTGCTTTAGTAATTCTTTGTAAAATGTCTTCGTCGGTGCCGACTTGTTTATTTATTATTGATCTGATGTATATAAAAGTATCAGTGTCTTCTATCGTTTCTTTATTTGATTTTTTTATTTATTTGCAGGACCTTGGTTTTTTTCTTGTTTATATGAAGACCCACAGTTTTTGTGCAACGAGCAAAGTCATCGGTTTTTAGCTTCATTTAACTTAGAGCAGGGATTCTCAACCTATGGTACGCATACCACTGGTGGTATGTGAGCCACTGCCTTACTGGTACAACTAATATCTTGAATTAAATATAGTGGTCCACCACTGGAAAAGGTTGAGAACCCCTGACTTAGAGGACAGGAGCACTATGTCATCAGCAAAACCAAGGTCTTCCAGTGTAGATGTAAAGTTTTCCAATGTATTCCTATCTTTTGATGATTAATTGATTTTTCATAATCCAATCAATTAAGATTATAAATAATACACTAGATAGAACACATCCCTGCCTAACTCCAGTTTCTGTGATAAAGAAGTCTGTAAGTTTTCCATCTACTTCCACTCAAGACTTACCGCCATTATACATATTCTTGATAATGTTGAGAAATTTATAAGGTATTCTGTATTCTTCTAATATTTTCCAAAGTTTCTCTCTATCTACTGAGTTGAATGCTTTACTAAAATCGATGAAGTTTAGAAAGAGTGAGGCTTGAAATTCTATACATTGTTCGATTATGTTTCTAAGAGCGAATATTTGTTGGATGGTTCCACAACCAGTCCGGAAACCTGCTTGTTTCTCTTAATAAGTTTTTGATTTCCTTTTTTTAATCTGTTAATTAAAATTTTTGTAAAAACTCTTGCAGGAATTGAAAGCAGACTTATTTTTCTCTAATTTTTGCACTTGGCCAGATCTCCTTGTTTTGGAATTTTTATAATTACTACATCTTTCTATTAGCGATGAATTTTTTCTGTCTTCCATATTTCATTATATAACCTTTGTAATTTGGTATTAGTTGCGTTAATATCAACTTTTAACATTTCAGCATCGATATTGTCATTTCTGCATGGTTTGTTAGATTTTAGTGTCCTCAGGGCATCTTTGACTTCACTGAACGAAATCTTGTCTTTGGAAATGTTCAAAGTGACTATTACACTAGTTGTAATATTTTGCACATGTTGAGACCCTGTATCTACTTTTACATTCAAGGTTTCATCAAAATGTTCCCTCCATCTTGCTTCAGTTCTGGAGTCAGTCATCAATAACTTTCTTTATTTGTCTCTAATGGAGGAATGAGTTGCTTTTTTGTTACCATTGATTTGTTTCATAATCTGATAAAGTTTTCTAATTTGTCCATTTTTTTCTGCAGCATGTTGCACTTCTTTTGCTAATTCATTGGTATATTTTCACTTGTTGGCTCTTGCAGCACTTTACACTTTTATTTAGTTCATTATGACAATTGCTATATACCTTATATAATCGTTCTGAATTTGTATTATTCATTAATAATTTAATCTTTGTTCTGTCTTTGATGATCTTCCAAGTTTCTGCAGTTAACCATTCTTTGTTTTTCTTTTTTCTTCATTTACCAATTTCATCTTCAGCAACTTCGTTGTAGGTGTTCCTGAAGTTTTTCCAATATTCTTCTACTTTTTCGTTTTCTATTGCATCTTGATCTTGATTTTACTCTGTTTCTAATGCATTGAATCTGTTCTTTATCTCCAAAGTAAACTTTCCTCTTGTTTTTTTAATTTTTCAGTATCAAATGCAGCTTGAACTACTTTTCTTTGTTAATACACTTCATCATCATCATCATCATCAAATTCCTGCCATGTACCCTCAAGGGGTGTACAGGATATGACAGTACTACATGAAAAAATTACATCATTACTAACTTCCTATCTACAATTTTCCTTCAAATCAGTCTGTTACTTGTCAAGACTCCAACATTATCAGATCTTATATTTCTATCGTCTAAGGCACTTTGTACCGTATCAGTCCACCTATATCTTGGTCTTTCTCTGGGTCGTTTTCCTGCCAACCTGGCAGAGAACACTTGTTTTGCTAATCTTTCCTCTCCCATTCTATTTAAGTGACCATACCACCTGAGATTAGCTCTGCTAACGCATTCCTGGATGCTGACAATGTCAAGTTCTTTCCTAATATCCTCATTTTTAATATGATATTGCCATTGATGCCATCTGTTCACCCCTCTAATCTTTCTCAGGACTCTCATATCTGCGGTCTCTAGTCTGTCAAGTGTTTTACATCTGACCCAGCTCTCAGATCCATAAGTTAAAACTGGTTTGAACACCGTCTTGTATACAGCTAATTTAGTGTTCCGACTAATTTCTTTCTTATTCCATATGAATTTATTCAATTGACTTCCCACCATACCAGCTTTGCTGATTCTGTTGTCTATTTCTATATTTAATTTACCATCTTCAGTAAAAATCGTGCCTAAGTAGCTGAAATGTTTTACTTGTTCCACAGGTTCTCCATTCACAACACAGTTGACATTTTCAATGATTCTGCCTATTTTCATTGTCTTTGTCTTTTTATTGCTGACCTTCATACCATATCTATTACAACAGCTATTCAATTTAGTCAGAGAATCTTGCAGACTTGTAGCGGATATATTTAGAAGTATAATATCATCCGCATAAAGCAAAGAGCTGACATTAACATCTCCAATTTTGATATCAGGTTTAATACCACTTTCCTTCATAATGTGATCCATATAGATAATGAATAACAGAAGGGATAATGTACATCCTTGTCTCACACCAGATTTAACATTAAACCATCTTCCTGTACTTCCTTCAATTCTAACTGCTGACTTACAACTCAAATAAAGACTAAGTATTGCTTGATATAATGCCCCATTGACACTATATAACTGCAGCGTATTGAATAGCTTCTCTCTTGGCACCTTGTCATTTGCCTTTTCCAAATCGACAAAACTTAAATACAGATCTTTGTTATATTCCCATGCTTTTTCGACTATTTGTCGTAAAGTGAAGATCTGATCCTGACAGCCTCTATTTGGCCTGAATCCAGCTTGTTCTTCACCAAGCTTTTCTTCCACAATTCTTCTCAACCGTTTCTCAAGTATACTTGCATAGATCTTGCTAGGAACACTCAGTAGGGAAATACCTCTGTAATTCTCACATTCAGTTTTATTTCCCTTTTTATATATGGGTACTATGAGAGCTCTACTCCAATCATCGGGAATTCGTCTCTCTGTCCAGGCTTTCTGAACTATGCAGTGCAGCCACTGTAAGACTTTTATACCACCATACTTCAGCATTTCTGGTTGAATATCATCTACTCCTGCTGCCTTTCCACATTTCAAGCCTTTGATGGCTTTTTCTACTTCAGGTATTTATATGTATTCCTGACTGCATGCCTGGTCAGTGTTTTTTATCACTGTGCTGTCATCACTGCTTGTTTCATTTAGCAGTTTTTCAAAGTAATTACTCCATACTTCAAGGATATCTTTTTCTCCTGTTTTCATTACACCTTTATCATCTCTAATTCCTTTTACAGCACTCTTTCCTCCATTCCTAAGCTTCTTCAACAATCTCCAGAATATTTTTCCACCTTCTTGATATTTATTTTCTATATTCTTGCCAAAGTCCTCCCATGACTTTTGTTTAGCTAGTTTTACACACTGTTTAGCTTTCTTACATTTGTCTCTGTATTCTGTAAGAGTAAAAGCTGACTTATTTGCCAGGAACTTTTGATATGCTTTCTTCTTTTTCTTCACTGCCTCTTTAACTTCCTGTGTCCACCAGGGAGTTCTAATTTTTTTATCCTTGCACACAACCTCACCACATGCCTCTCTGGCAGAATCAAGCATTGTTTTCTTCAGAGTTTGCCACTGAATCTCCAAGGTTTGATTCCTGTTCTCAAACTCTTTCATTTTCTTTTCAATAATCTTTCTGTATTTTAGTCTACAGTTCACATCTGAGAGCTGCTCAACTTTTATTCGCTTTAAAACTTTCTTACATGTTATTCTTTTCAATATGAAATTCAATTTTATCCTGCTCAAGACTAAATAGTGATCACTTCCAATTTCAAATCCTCTGTACACTCTGGTGTCCTGCACCAGGGAGAAAACATCACTTTCAACAATAACATAGTCAATGAGACTTCTCTTGTTCCTAGCCTCTTCTCTCCATGTGAATTTGTGCATATTTTTATGTTGGAACATGGTGTTAGTAATAACCAGTCCATGTCCTGAGCAGAAATCCAACAGATATTTGCCATTATTATTAGCTTTGCTCTTTTCTCCAAATTTTCCCAAAATATTTTTGTATGTCTCACAATCATTTCCTACTCTGCTATTTAGATCCCCAACAAGGACCAACTTTTCCCTTTTCATTGTGTCAGTTGCTTTTTCTAAAGCATCAAAAAATTCCTCCACTTCTACCTTAGTAGAACCTTCTGTGGGACCATAGGCACAAATAAGTCTCATTGTCCAGTTCCCCATTCTCATATTTGCCCACATTACTCTACTTGACACTGACTGGCCATTCAAGAAGATTAGCCTCATATTTTGTGTTGAATACTATGGCTACCCCTTCTTTTCCTTGATTGTCATTGCCTGAATATAACATTTTGTATTTATTGCTCAGACAGATCTCACCAGTTTTGGTCTTTTTTGTTTCAGTCACCCCTATTATGTCGATCTGGTACTTATCTAATTCCTCAACTAGCTCCATTTCTTTGCCATTCAGGCCTCTTACGTTGATAGTACCGATCTTTAACTCTGGTGATGTTGAGTTGGGGTTTGTTTTCAGATTTGTTCCAGTAGCTGACTTTTCGCTGTTCGCCCTGGTTCCCTGGCAAAAACAACAGGGTCCTTGTTTAACCGGGCGACACCCCAGCCGGCATGAAATTTTGTCATGTTGTACCATCATTTTTTATTTTGGTTTAACCAATAAGAATACAATTTGGTCAGCTAAATCCCAAATTGCCATCCCATCTTCGTTCGTTCAGTATCAATGTAGATACCCAACAGGGTGCACCACGAGAAGGTGAGGATTGGACATTAGGTCACAATCCCTGGTCGGTTCTCCGCATTCCTTTAAAGGCTATGTGGAGGTCTCCTCTCAGTTATACAGCTTTGACACTTAAGCACCCCTCTTAATACACTTTGAAGTTTTAATTTCAACTTTGACACTAACAAGAAATGGTATCAACCAGTGTCTGCACCACATTTGACTCTCACATCAAGCATGGATCTTACAAATTTACTATTTATAGCAGCATGATCAATTTGGTTTCTTGTATTGCCATCTGGCAAGGTCCAAGTCAATTTACATATTTCTTTGTGCTTAAATTTACTTCATCCTATGACAAAGTTGTTCATTCACAAAAGAATACAAACATCATACCATTTTTATTTTGTCTCCTCAAAACCTAAAGAGTTTTCTTCTACACATTACCTTTTACCCACTATTGCATTATGATAGCCAATGAGTATTATCATATCGAGTTTTGAATTTATTACCTTTTGGAGTTGTTCATAAAAGCAATTTATTCTTCATCTGCATCATTAGCAGGTGTGTAAACCTACACAACAGAAAGTTTGATAAATTTAGAGTAGAACCTTGCTTTTATAATGCTCTAATTTACTGGTTTCCCTTCCATCAAGCTTTTGGTTACTTTTGGATTCAATATTAGCACATCTCCTTTTTCATGTTTCTCCTCTGATCTGGAGTACAATATTCTCTTGTTGTCTCTAGTTATAAGTCTACCAAAACCAGCCCATTTGAGTTTGCTGATACCTAAAATATCTAACTTGCAATTGTTCATTTCATTTGTTACCTGTCTAGTTTTTCCTACCTGGTACACTGTTCTGACATTCCATTATCTAATTGTAAAAATTTTTTGTGGTTCATAAGTGACACTTTCAACATCAAGGGTTCGGAAAGGCGATTCAGAATCGCCTTTCAGAACCATGCCACATCAATTCTGATTGGTGTGTCATATATATGTTATCCACATCAGACCAGGCTAGATAACCGTCTTCTGGGGTCTCGCAAGTCACGTCAGTCACCAGGAGCATTTGTTCATCCAGATTTGAAGTTTCTGTAATCAAATAATTTTTTACAGGGAGGGGGTGATTAGCCCTTAGCCCAATCCCTGAAGGGGCCTGGCTATATCCCCAGGGACTAGGTCTTCATTTAGCTCCTCTTACAATACGCAAGAGCACAGTTGGGTTATTCTACTACTTGCCCCAACATGGGGATCATTGTCAGTATCATATTAAAAATTGGAATATTAGGAAAGAACTTGCTATTGTTAGCATTCAGCAATGTCTTAGCAGAGGTAATCACAGGTAGTATGGTCACTTAAACAGAATGGGAGAAGAAAGATCAGTAAAACGAGTGGTGTTTTTTTTGTTTGTTTTTTTAAGGCAGGAAAAAGACACAGAGGAAGACCATGATGTACGGGAGTGGGGGATGAAAAGTTGATAAACACCTAGACCAAAAATGACATTAAAGCAACTGATATAAACATAAGAAAGAACATATCTTAAACCCCCCTCCCCCCCCATGTTTCATCAAATTCTAATAATTTGTTCTTTTTCTTTTAGGATATATAAGAAGACGTCAGAGTTTTGAAGAAATTCAAAGACACGGAGGTGCAGGCTGTCATAAAGTTTTTTGTGCTGTGATAAAAGTCCGCAACTCAGATTGACCAAACTTTGTCTGAGACTTTAGGGGACTTTGCCCCAGCATTTCCAACAGTTGACAGATAGGTGGCCAAATTTAAAACTGAGCATCCTTAGACAACAGATGCTCCCAGGTCAGGAAGACCTTCCACAGCGATCACACCTGAAAACATCGATGCAGTACATGCCATGATCCTTCATGATAGATGAATACCAGCCGAAAATATTGCAAAGACTCTGGGCTATCCAGGGAACGAGTTGGGGTCATTTTCACCATCTGGACATGCAGAAGCTCTCAGCTAAGCGGGTCCTCAAATGTTTGAATACTGACCAAAAGAGAGAACATGCACTGTCATCTCAAAGAATTTTGGGTCATTTTTGAGAAATGAAGTGTAGTTTTTTTTGGCTTGTATTGTGACTGTTCATGAAATATGGCCTCATTACTATGATCCAGATGACCAGTCAGTGGAGTGGAGGCACATATGTTCTCCACAGCCAAAGAAGTTCTGAATTCAAAAGTCAGCAGGGAAGGTTCTTGCCATTGTCTTTTGAGATATAGGTGGTGTTATCCTTACCAAGTACCTCAAAAAAAGTTTAAACTGTTATAGCAACAGCAGTTCATTCAACCACTCTAAAGGAATGAAGGTGGTATTGAAAGAAACTGAGCAGAGGCATATTACTTTTGCAGGATAATGCACCTGTCTACAATCTGACCCAACCTAACCTGACAGACAATACACAACTTGGGCTCTCGGTATCTGCCTCACCCACCCTATTCACCTGGTCCCATCTGACTGTTTCTTATTCCCATGTTTAAAGAAACACTTGAAAGGAACAAAATTTACCACAGATGATGAAGTCATATCTACAGCTGAGGACTAGTTTGTCCAACAAGGGAAGGATTTTTTTCTCAGAGGATTGCAAATGATGCAGCAGCGTTGTAACAAGTGTATAGCACTTTGTGGGGAACATGTAGAATAATGTGTAAGTCACATGGTTCTACCTGAATTCCTTCATGGTGATTATTACAACTTTTCAGCACACCCTTGTATTTGGATTGATACAGTAAAAACACCTTAGAAGACAGAAATATAGAATCTGATAATGTCAGTCTTGATAGATAATAGATTAATTTGGAGGAAATTGCTGGTAGGAAGTTAGTAATGATGTAACTTTTTCATATAGCACTATCATAATATCCTGTAATCCCCCCCCCCCAAGGGTGTATATCAGGAATTTCATGATGATTATGGTAAATTAGCCAGTGTCAGAAGGGCATGAGCTTTGTTACTCTTCTTACATACTAGACAAGCCAAGTTGTAAACATAAACATTATGATTCAGCATAGAATGGAGAGGATTCAGTAACAATATCATTACCAAAAAAAAAAAAAAAAGCTAAGTTTCTTTAACATAACAGGCCACTGTACATATATGAAATTTATATTAGATTATTGATTATATTTCATTCATCCTTTCAGCAGAATGAGTCTATTCAAAATATTGTATGTTTCTATTAATTTCTTTTATTTTTGGACAATTTCAAATACAGTAAAATGTTTGTTTCTTCTTTTAGCATATAGTCTGATAGAACAGATGATCAAAGCTGATCCAGTGGAACGACCAACAGTTAATGCTGTAGTTAAACACCCAATGTTTTGGTCAAAGGAAAAACAACTGCAGTTTTTTCAGGTAAGTATGTGTGATTGAAATATATATTTGTAAAACTTACTTTGAAAATGATTAACAGGAAAACAAATTTATCATCGTTCAATTAGGTCTACCTATCATATATTAGATGTCTAGTTGAAAGAGAAGATAAAGAAATCAACCTCATTCATAAAGACTCTCAGCACTTCGTTGAAAAACTAAAAAGTATCATTATATCCAATACAGGTATACTTGCAAGTCTAGACGTACTGTCTTTATTCACGAACGTATCGGTTGAAGAAGTAATTAAGATCATAAAAGATCTCTTTCCAAACGACATTACGCAGCTTTTCTGCTGTTGCCTAAAATCAAACTATTCTAAAGTAAACAATTTATTGTATCAACAACTGGAAGGCTTGGCCATGGGCAGTCCCCCTGTCACCATCTGTTCATGGAAAAATTAGAAAATGACATCCTATCAAAAATAACTCTGAAACCATCAGTCTGGTGGAGATATGTAGATGATGTGTTCATCGTTTGGAAAGACACAGAAAATGCCTTACACGAGTTCCTTCAAAAAATAAATTCATCATCATCATCATTAATTTCATGTCATGTACCCTCAAGGGGTGTACAGGATATGATAGTACTACATGAAAAATTTACATCATTACTAACTTTCTATCTACAATTTTCCTCCAAATTAGTCTGTTACTTGTCATTATCAGATCTTATATTTCTATCGTCTAAGGCACTTTGTACCGTATCAACCCACCTATACCTTGGTCTTCCTCTGGGTCGTTTTCCTGCCAACCTGGTAGAGAACACTTGTTTTGCTAATCTTTCCTCGCCCATTCTGTTTAAGTGACCATACCACCTGAGATTAGCTCTGCTAACACATTCCTGGGTGCTGGCAATGTCAAGTTCTTTCCTAATATCCTCATTTTTAATATGATATTGCCATTGATGCCATCTGTTCACGCTTATAATCTTTCTCAGGACTCTCATATCTGTGGTCTCTAGTCTTTGGTCAAGTGTTTTACTTCTGACCCAGCTCTCAGATCCATAAGTTAAAACTGGTTTGAACACTGTCTTGTATAATTAGTGTTCCGACTAATTTCTCTCTTATTCCATATGAATTTATTCAGTTGACTTCCTACCATACCAGCTTTGTTGATTCTTTTTGTCTATTTTTATATTTAATTTACCATCTTCACTAAAAATCGTGCCTAGGTACCTGAAATGTTTTACTTGTTCCACAGGTTCTTCATTCACAACACAGTTGATATTTTCAGTGATTCTGCCTATTTTCATTGTCTTTGTCTTTTTATTGCTGACCTTCATACCATATCTATTACAACGGTTATTCAATTTAGTCAGAGAATCTTGCAGACTTGTAGCGGATTTATTTAGAAGTATAACATCGTCCGCATGAAGCAAAGAGCTGACATTAACATCTCCAATTTCGATATCATGTTTAATATCACTTTCCTTCATGATGTGATCCATATAAATAATGAATAACAGTGGGGATAATGTACATCCTTGTCTCACACCAGATTTAACATTTAACCATCTTCCTGTACTTCCTTCAATTTTAATTGCTGACTTACAACTCAAATAAAGACTAAGTATTGCTTGCTATAATGCCCCATTGATACCCTATAATTGTAGCATATTGAATAGCTTCTCTCTTGGTACCTTGTCATTTGCCTTTTCCAAATCGACAAAACTTAAATACAGATCTTTGTTATATTCCCATGATTTCTCCACTATTTGCCGTAAAGTGAAGATCTGATCCTGACAGCCTCTATTTGACCTGCATCTAGCTTGTTCTTCACCAAGCTTTTCTTCCACAATTCTTCTCAACCGTTTCTCAAGTATACTTGCATATATCTTACCAAGAACACTCAGTAGGGATATACCTCTGTAATTCTCATGTTCAGTTTTATTTCCCTTTTTATATATGGGTACTATGAGAGCTCTATTCCAATTATCGGGAATTCATCCCTCTGTCCAGGCTTTCTGAACTATGCAGTGCAGCCACTGTAATACCACCATACTTCAGCATTTCTGGTCGAATATCATCTACTCCTGCTGCCTTTCCACATTTCAAGCTTTTGATGGCTTCAAGTATGGATATGTATTCCTGACTGCATGCCTGTTCAGTCTGCTTGTTTCATTTAGCATATTTTCAAAGTAATTACTCCATACTTCAAAGATATCTTTTTCTCCCGTTTTCATGTCACCTTTATCATCTCATTCCTTTTACAGCACTCTTTCCTCAATTTCTAAGCTTCTTCAACAACCTCCAGAATATTTTGCCACCTTCTTGACATTTATTTTCTATGTTCTTGCCAAAGTCCTCTCACGGCTTTTGTTTAGCTTTCTTACATTTGTCTCTGTATTCTCTAAGAGCAAAAGCTGACTTATTTGCTAGGAACTTTTGATATGCTTTCTTCTTTTCCTTCACTCCCTCTTTAACTTCCTGTGTCTACCATGGAGTTCAGATTTTTCTATTCTTGCAGGCAACTTCACCACATGCCTCCCTAGCTGAATCAATCAGGGTTTTCTTCAAGGTTTGGTTCCTGTTCTCAAACTCTTTCATTTTTTCTTCAATAATCTTTTTGTATTTTAGTCTACAGTTCACATCTGAGAGATGCTCAACTTTTATTCGCTTTAAAACTTTCTTACATGTTATTCTTTTCAATATGAAATTCAATTTTATCCTGCACAAGATTAAATAGTGATCACTGCCAATTTCAAATCCTCTGTAAACTCTGGTGTCCTGCACCAGGGAGAAAACGTTACTATCAACAATAACATAGTCAATGAGACTTTTATTATTCCTTGCCTCTTCTCTCCATGTGAATTTGTGCACATTTTTATGTTGGAACATGGTTTTAATAATAACCAGTTCATGTCCTGAGCAGAAATCCAACAGATATTTGCCATTATTATTAGCTTTGGTCTTTTCTCCAAATTTTCCCAAAATATTTTTGTATGTCTCACAATCATTTCCTACTCTGCTATTTAGATCTCCACCAAGGGCCAGCTTTTTCTTTTTCATTGTGTCGGTTGCTTTTTCTAAAGCCTCAAAAAATTCCTCCACTTCTACCTTTGTAGAACCTTCTGTGGGACCATAGGCACAAATAAGTCTCATTGTCCAGTACCCCATTCTCATATTTGCCCACATTACTCTACTTGAGACTGCCTGCCATTCAAGATTTCCTTGTATTTTGTGTTGAATACTATGGCTACTCCTTCTTTTCCTTGATTGAATTTGCCTGAATATGACATTTTGTATTTATTGCTCAGAAAAATCTCACCGGTTTTTGTCTTTTTTGTTTTCGTCCCTATTTTGTCAATCTGGTACTTATCTAATTCCTCAGCTAGCTCCATTTCTTTGCCATTCAGGCTTCTTATGGTGTTAGTACCGATCTTTAACTCTGGTGATGTCTAGTTGGTCGGTGTTTTCAGATTTGTTCCAGTAGCTGACTTTTCGCTATTTGCCCTGGTTCCCTGGCAAAAACAACGGGGGCCTTGTTTAACCGGGCGACGCCCCAGCCGGCATGAAATTTTGTCATGTTGTACCATAATTTTGTATTTTGGTTTAAGCAATAAGAATACAATTTGATCGGCTAAATCCCAAATTGCCATCCCATCCTCGTTCGTTCAGTATCCAGGTAGATACCCAACAGGGTGCACCAGAAGAAGGTGAGGATTGCACATTAGGTCAGAAGCCTCGGTCAGTTCTCTGCATTCCTTTAAAGGCTATGTGGAGGTCTCCTCTGTTATACAGCTTTGACCATTCCACCAAAAAATTAAGTTCACATTAGAAAATAACCATCAATTACCTTTTTTATACGTATTAGTAAAAAAACAAGATAATGGACAAATCAAGCTCACAATCTACTGTAAACCTGCAGACACTAGATGTTATCTTCATTTTAAATCTACTCATCATGATGCACAAAAACTTAGCATCATTCATATGCTCAAAAACAGAACAATAACTATCATCACAGAAGAAAAAGATTTACTTGATGAGCTCTCACTCATATCAAAAACTCTATCCAAAAATTGGTATCCACAAGATATAATTCAAAAGATTCCCTATAGAAACAGCCCACAGCAACAACCTCAAGTGACACAGTACACATTGTCATACCTTATGCAGGCTCAGTCTCCGACAAAATAATAAAAGTCATGAAGTCTTTCAACATCAGGGTTGCCTTTAAATCTATTTTAACTACATGGCACATGTTAAGATCTCCTAAGGACAGCTTCGCTTTCTACAAATACGCAGGAATACAACATCCCATGTTCCTGTGAACTGAACTATGTAGGCCAAACATCACAAAGCCTAGAAATTCGAAAAAAAGAACATAATGAACATATCAATTTCGAACGATTCCATTGATTGGGACAACAGCTCCATGCTGTACATTGAAGAAGATTTCAAATGTAGAAACTTTAAAGAAGCTGCAGTGGTACACCATACAGGAGACAATCTCAATAGAAATCAAGGCATGATATTGAAAGACATTTGGAAAAGCTTAATTAATTCACTATGTTTATCAGAAATTCACATAATTTCGTGTAATTCAGTGAATTACGCGTAAAAGTATAAAGCGCAGTCTACTAACAATGATTAATTCTCCATGTTTTATGCTCTTAATGTCACGCGTCCTCTTTTCAATTTTTTAAACTGATTTTAAGGTCGTTACTGCATTCTTCTGTTGTAGTATTTAATGTTAATGTAACCATTCTCATCCTGAAGAAGCCAGACAGACCCAAGCTGGCGAAAATGGTTGACGATTGTATACATATATTTATATAAAAAATCATGGTTGAATAAAATCCAAAGAAAATGTCCCATATATAGTAGTTTAATTAGATAATTTATGTTTTTTAATAGTAATCTCCAAGATGAATGACCTTTTAAACATGCTGTATTTTGAAAACTTGTTGCATGCTAGGTGTGCTACAATATATTTTAATCAGTAGTAGTTACTTCAGGTTACCCAGAAGAGAAAGATTCATTTATCTTTTCTTAAGAATTTTTTCTGGATAAATCATAAGGGTTGTTATAATGTAAGGGTTCAGATATGAAGATTATATTCATCTCTATACTTCACTATTATATCATTTTTTGCAAATTTGAAAACAAACCCCAACTCAACATCACCAGAGTTAAAGATCGGTACTATCAACGTAAGAAGCCTGAATGGCAAAGAAATGGAGCTAGCTGAGGAATTAGATAAGTACCAGATCGACATAATAGGGGTGACTGAAACAAAAAAGACCAAAACTGGTGAGATCTTTCTGAGCAATAAATACAAAATGTTATATTCAGGCAATGACAATCAAGGAAAAGAAGGAGTAGCCATAGTATTCAACACAAAATACGAGGCTAATCTTCTTGAATGGCAGTCAGTCTCAAGTAGAGTAATGTGGGCAAATATGAGAATGGGGAACTGGACAATGAGACTTATTTGTGCCTATGGTCCCACAGAAGGTTCTACTAAGGTAGAAGTGGAGGAATTTTTTGAGGCTTTAGAAAAAGCAACTGACACAATGAAAAAGGAAAAGTTGATCATTGTTGGGGATCTAAATAGTAGAGTAGGAAATGATTGTGAGACATACAAAAATATTTTGGGAAAATTTGGAGAAAAGAGCAAAGCTAATAATAATGGCAAATATCTGTTGGATTTCTGCTCAGGACATGGACTGGTTATTACTAACACCATGTTCCAACATAAAAATGTGCACAAATTCACATGGAGAGAAGAGGCTAGGAATAAGAAAAGTCTCATTGACTATGTTATTGTTGATAGTGATGTTTTCTCCCTGGTGCAGGACACCAGCGTGTACAGAGGATTTGAAATTGGAAGTGATCACTATTTAGTCTTGAGCAGGATAAAATTGAATTTCATATTGAAAAGAATAACATGTAAGAAAGTTTTAAAGCGAATAAAAGTTGAGCAGCTCTCAGATGTGAACTGTAGACTAAAATACAGAAATATTATTGAAAAGAAAATGAAAGAGTTTGAGAACAGGAATCAAACCTTGGAGATTCAGTGGCAAACTCTGAAGGAAACATTGATTGATTCTGCCAGAGAGGCATGTGGTAAGGTTGTGTGCAAGGATAGAAAAATCAGAACTCCCTGGTGGACACAGGAAGTTAAAGAGGCAGTGAAGGAAAAGAAGAAAGCATATCAAAAGTTCCTGGCAAATAAGTCAGCTTTTACTCTTACAGAATACAGAGACAAATGTAAGAAAGCTAAACAGTGTGTAAAACTAGCTAAACAAAAGTCATGGGAGGACTTTGGCAAGAATATAGAAAATAAATATCAAGAAGGTGGCAAAATATTCTGGAGGTTGTTGAAGAAGCTTAGGAATGGAGGAAAGAGTGCCGTAAAAGGAATTAGAGATGATAAAGGTGTAATGAAAACAGGAGAAAAAGATATCCTTGAAGTATGGAGTAATTACTTTGAAAAACTGCTAAATGAAACAAGTAGTGATGACAGCACAGTGATAAAAAACACTGACCAGGCATGCAGTGAGGAATACATATCCATACTTGAAGTAGAAAAAGCCATCAAAGGCTTGAAATGTGGAAAGGCAGCAGGAGTAGATGATATTCGACCAGAAATGCTGAAGTATGGTGGTATAAGAGTCTTACAGTGGCTGCACTGCATAGTTCAGAAAGCCTGGACAGAGGGACAAATTCCCGATGATTGGAGTAGAGCTCTCATAGTACCCATATATAAAAAGGGAAATAAAACTGAATGTGAGAATTACAGAGGTATTTCCCTACTGAGTGTTCCTGGCAAGATCTATGCAAGTATACTTGAGAAACGGTTGAGAAGAATTGTGGAAGAAAAGCTTGGTGAAGAACAAGCTGGATTCAGGCCAAATAGAGGCTGTCAGGATCAGATCTTCACTTTACGACAAATAGTCGAGAAAGCATGGGAATATAACAAAGATCTATATTTAAGTTTTGTCGATTTGGAAAAGGCATATGACAAGGTGCCAAGAGAGAAGCTATTCAATATTCTGCAGTTATATGGTGTCAATGGGGCATTATATCAAGCAATACTTAGTCTTTATTTGAGTTGTGAGTCAGCAGTTAGAATTGAAGGAAGTACAGGAAGATAGTTTAATGTTAAATCTGGTGTGAGACAAGGATGTACATTATCCCCTCTGTTATTCATTATCTATATGGATCACATTATGAAGGAATGTGGTATTAAACCTGATATCAAAATTGGAGATGTTAATGTTAGCTCTTTGCTTTATGCGGATGATGTTATACTTCTAAATAAATCCGCTACAAGTCTGCAAGATTCTCTGACTAAATTGAATAGCTGTTGTAATAGATATGGTATGAAGGTCAGCAATAAAAAGACAAAGATAATGAAAATAGGCAGAATCATTGAAAATGTCAACTGTGTTGTGAATAGAGAACCTGTGGAACAAGTAAAACATTTCAGCTACTTAGGCACAATTTTTACTAAAGATGGTAAACTAAATATAGAAATAGACAACATAATCAGCAAAGCTGGTATCGTGGGAAGTCAATTGAATAAATTCATATGGAATAAGAAAGAAATTAGTCGGAACACTAAATTAGCTGTATACAAGACTGTGTTCAAACCAATTTTAACCTATGGATCTGAGAGCTGGGTCAGAAGTAAAACACTTGACCAAAGACTAGAGACCGCAGATATGAGAGTCCTGAGAAGGATTGGAGGCGTGAACAATGGCATCAATGGCAATATCATATTAAAAATGAGGATATTAGGAAAGAACTTGACATTGTCAGCATCCAGGAATGCGTTAGCAGAGCTAATCTCAGATGGTATGGTCACTTAAATAGAATGGGAGAGGAAAGATTAGCAAAACAAGTGTTCTCTGCCAGGTTGGCAGGAAAACGACCCAGAGGAAGACCAAGATATAGGTGGATTGATACGGTACAAAGTGTCTTAGACGATAGAAATATAAGATCTGATAATGTTGGATTCTTGACAAGTAACAGACTGATTTGGAGGAAAATTGTAGATAGGAAGTTAGTAATGATGTAATTTTTTCATATAGTACTGTCATATCCTGTACACCCCTTGAGGGTACATGGCAGGAATTTGATGATGATGATGATCATTTTTTGCAGATGTTCTGTTACAAATCTGTTTTAAGTTCTGTGAAATGTAAACAAATATCTTTACTAAAGGTGGCAATATAATTGATGGAGTTGGAAGGAGGAAATTTTGAGTAATGATAGCCAGTGTATTTAAATAAAGGACACTCCTAAACAAAAACAGGCTATAATAGCCGTAATTATTATAACCATAAATAAAGTTTGCTAAATTAAACAAGAAGTGATAGAACAGTTGCAGAAAATATTCAAGAGTAACGCAATTAGGAGTACATAATCAATACCTGAAGTAGAAAAAAACTTCAAAAGCATGAAATGTAAAGTAGATGATATTCAACAAGAAATGCTTAAATATGGAGGTATAGAAGGTTTAATAAGTGGCTGCACTGAATAATTCAGATGATTGGGATAGAGCTCTCATACTATCCATCCATAAAAAGGGGAATAAAACTGAATGAGAGAATTACAGAGGAATATCCCTAATGAGTGTTCCAGATAGGATTTAAATAAGCATACTTGAAAAGAGGCTAAGAAAAACTGTGGAAGAAAAACTTGAGAGCAAGCTAAATTGGCCAAATAGACTTTTACTTTAAGACAAATAAGAAATAAATCCTGGGAATATAACAAGGATCTGTATTTTAAATTTTATAGATCTGGAAAAGACATAATGACAAGGTGCCAAGAGAAAACATGCTCAAAACTACAATCATGTTGTGCGAATGGAACATTATATTGATCAATACATAGTCTATATTTGAGTAAGTCAGCAATTAGAATTGAAGAAAGTACAGGAAGAAATGGTTTGATATAAAAGCAGGTGAGACAACAGTGCATTGATACACAACATGCACTGTTGTGCATCAGTGACTCATAGAAGCATACTCTCTGATTGAAGTTCACCAAAGGTTCTGACATCATCGAGCATTCCCATTGTTGAAGGATATCTCTAGTTGGAGAAAATGCCAACTAGATCTTTTAGGATTTAGATGACCTTTATTGCCTAATAAAATTATTAATAATAATAATAATAATTGCATTTCTTTGCATGGAGGGTGGTTGAACCATGAAATGCATTGCCTGAGAGAGTGGTTAGAGCAAGAACGGTCAAGGAGTGGTATGATAGACTTTGTGTTTCCTAAGAAGGACCTCCCACAATGAGTCTCTTTACTCCATGGAGGCCTGAATAATAATAATAATAATAATAAAATACCACCACCTTGCATATTGGGGGAGGGGGAAGTGGCTCTTGCCATGTTTGGTTCTCAGGCCAGAGTTTTCACTTTCTCCTCACTTTCCTCTCCCAATCTTTCACCATGCTATTCCAACATGCATTGTGAGTGATATCCCTCAATTGCATGCCAAACATACTGTAAGGATTCAGAACTTTCCACATCTTTGAGGGTTCAATAGTAAGGCATTTCTGCAGGCTAGCTGGCAAATAGTGTATGAGACAAAACCATTAGGAGGCATCCAGATCATCTGGTGCAAAATCTTGCGTCCATCATTCTGCTAGATCATCATTCTTTGTGGGTAATCTAATGTAAATGTATTTTTGCTTCTGTTTATAAACAGGTGTTATACCTAGCACTATATATTTGGTGTTTCAATATTGCAAAATGTTTGCAAAGGGAAGAAGTTAATGTATTTCAATTAGAGAATCAAATAGACACAACAGAAATTAAGTGTGAAAAGCTTGGCTAATTTTGTTCTTGAAACTAAAAGTATATGTGTTCCTCATCAATCATTAAGTATTTTGAGTTAATGGAAGCTCTCTATAACAGCAACAAATCTCCTTGCACCTAGCAAGAAAATTGCTATCTTCAGGTATGCTTTACTGTAAGCATATTCAGTTTCTCTTTAAAGCAGGAATTCCAAAATATTAGTACTCTCTTTCATAAGCTTCAACTATCCAGTGAATAAACAGTATACAACTATTTTGGAACATTACTGTACTTTTACTTGACTGTTTGAATTCCAAAATATTAATACTTTATTTCATAAGCTTCAACTATCCAGTAAGTAAACAGAACACAGCTATTTTGGAATTTTACTGTGCTTTTACTTGACAGTTTTCAGTTTCATAAACATAGTGAATGGCTTTATCTCCAATCTTCAATCACAAAAAAGTTCAATACTTACATTGACTTCTCAATAGGAAATTGAATCCACAGAAAACAACCACTCATTCCATATCTTTATTGTCTTTATTTCTTAAGGGAATTGATTACAACTCTCCCTTTCCTTTCTCATATATCTTTTTTTTTTTTTAACATATCTGTCTCCCTACTTAATCTTTCTCTTGTGTCCATCAGCTGCTTGCTTTATAACATAGCATAACATATGCTCTATTCTCCATAACTTGCAACTGCATGAATGATATCACAAAGACCATTTCGATAATGGCAGGTGGGATACATTTGTCAATTCAATCAAGATGACACTTCTTTTTCCACTTGATGTCTGTTTTGTGTATTCAACAGAAAAAATACCTACAGATATTTTAATTCTAACAGTGCAGGAAAGTATGTATATCTTGCTGAGTCCTCTTATTGCTGTTAAATGAAGAACTGTTTCCATCAATGACTTTAACCATGAGGAAAAGTTAGACTTATCAGCCTCACTGGTCATCTGTTAATCTTAAAATTGCAAACACTGCTGTTGTATTCTTCTTATAACAGAATATTGTTTTGACAAACAATATCTTATCAATATAACAATAGCTGCACACATTTCATTCTAATTTTAATTAACTCAACTAACAATAAAATCTTCCATAAACAAAATCATGTAAAAATGTTTAAGTGAAAGGGACACTGCTGGGGCTATGTTATCTTATGAAGACTAGATGTTCACTCTATAGGCAATATGTCTAAGAGTACCTTCTTCCATTGCATGTTCCCTTCTCTTTTGCCTTTGAAATACGAGGGTTTCCGAAACATAAATTAACACTTTTTTTTCTCAATAATGCTGAAAGGGAATGAGATGAAACATGGTGGACAGATAGACCCATTAATAACGTTCAAAAAGATGGTCATTGCAGTGTGGCACTACTGTTGCCTTGCAGATAAGATGGTGGCTACCATGCAGGTGTGGTCCAAAACAGGTTGTTCATGAATTTATTCATTTTTTTCAAGCAAAAGGGGATTCACCATGAACTGGTCGCTGTGTATGCCAAAAAGTTGATGTTAAAGAAGCAGGTGTGTTTTTGGTTCTTGAAAATGGCAATTGTCAGAGGAGGACAAGGTAACACGCATGAGAATGTGTCTGGAGAATCTGTTGCAATATAGTGACAAAGGCGAGGATTTTCTTGCTTGCCTGATCACAGGAGATGAAAGGTGGGTTCATCACTTTAACCCAGAGAGTAAACAAGATTGCATGACCTGGAAACATCTACAATTTCCTGTGCACAAAAAATTCAAACTGTTCACACTGTTCTGAGAAGTCATGGTTCTGTTGGTGGACTTCTTGCCAAAAGGAAGAACAATCAATGCAAATCTTTACTGTGCAATGTTGGACAAACTGAAAGAAAGCCAACATTTGATGCAAATGACTAGGACTACTGACAAGCAGCATGATTTTGGTGCATGACAATGCTACTCCACACACACGCACTGCACACACCACTCATGTGTGGTTCTGGTGTAATTGTGGAGAAATTGCCACTTATCCCCATACAGCCCGGGCTTAGCACAGTCAGACTTCCATTTGTTTGGTCCTCCCAAGAAACACCTTTCTAAAAGGCATTTCACTACTGATGAGGGAGTCATCAGCCGGTGTGATGTTGGTTACTAGGCATGGGCACAGACTTCTTCAGTGCTGATATCGATAAACTGGTATATCATTGGTATTCAAGTGCATCAGTAAATTTGGAAACTTGGTGGAGAAGTAGTGCCTGTTCACTTATTTATTTGATGTATAATTTAACTTCCTATTATTAAACATCCTCGAGAAAAAAAAGTGTTATGTTACTTTTCAGAAACCCCTCATACTAGCATGAGAGTAAACCTAAATAAATATAGTGTCACTCTGGTTAAATGAAAAACAAACTTCAAAAATCTTGCAAAAAAAAATCTACTATATCCACTTCATCAACATTTGTGGTATAAACACCAACCTAAATGATGTGTATCATCACCCCTACAGACATTAAAACCTGATGTTCTGTTTATGACTGAACTCCAAATCTCTGCCTCAACAACCAATGCCATCTTAACTGTCCAAATTGCACCCTGAATGATCTGCCATAAAGGGTAGTATTTGTGCATTCCATTTACCAGGGGGGTGCTTAATCTTCCCTTTTTTGACCTTCTATGGCTTAAGATTTCACTGTTTTATGTCTAATCTGCTGTCTCTACTATTCATCCTGTTAGTTTGATCCCTTTAACTTCTTGAAGCTTAATCTCATACAATCCAAGTTCTCTAACAACAAAGCCCTTGGTGACTTTAATGTTCACAATTCTAACTGGTTTCCACTTTCTATTTCCATTTGCCAAGTTGGAAGAGAAGCAGAAGTATTTGCTCTATGCAGTAACTTAAATCCTTCCAGTTATACTATTGACTTCTCCTCTTAGTTATCTAGATCACAATCTCATCCAAGTTTCATTTCTGGTAAAACACCCTTCCCACCTACATCCAAGCCATGATTTTCCAAAAGGTGTGACAGGACAGGCCAAGGAAAAGAAAGCAGCCTATCTTAAGTGGCTTGAGACAAAAAAATCTAGCTTCATTCATAGTCTACAGTGAAGCCTTCAACTTATAAAACTGCTATTAAAGGGCTAAGAGTGACTTTGATAGCACTAAATGTAGAAAACTTGTGACCTTTGCCAGCGGACTTGAGCTTTGCATTCCCATGCAAAAGCTGTTGGGCTCAACTTTTGTCCATCTGTTCTTCCACCTCTTCCTCATCCACATGATAGAGTTGCAACATCATCTAAAAATAAGGCTGACTTTTCAGCATAATTCTCATCGAACTCCTGACTAGATCAACACAAATCACCTCACTCTTTACCTGGAATAGTGTATCACATGCTTCCCATTGCAGAAAGACATCAGAAGAATCTTGAACATGGATACCAAAAATGCTTCTGGTCCTAATGGTATTCCACTAATCTTTTTTTTTCCTGAACTAATGTCTGTTCTTTATCATCTATACACTCTTATACTCAGCTGGCATCCACTCCATAGCATGGAAATAAGCCAATATATAGCTCATTCTTAAAAAAGGTAATAAGCATCTACCATCGAACTGTTGATCTGACGATCTGACCTCAGTGTCCAAATTAATGAAGAAGGTCATCAACAGTCACTGTTCTTGACACTTGAGAACCATCAACTAATCAGTGACTGCCAATATGGATTTCACCAATCAAGATCTAGTCCACATCACTCACCTCTGAACACATAACAGTCAGGAAATATGATGTCAGGAAAGACATCATATTGAAGTCTTGCCTGAATTGGATTTCCTGTTTAGTTTCAGGTCATTCTCTGTGTTATGGGGGAATGTGTTCTCTTTTCAGGTTTTCCATCTTGATACTGATGTCTCTTGCAGCTCTGTTATTTCACCCATCCTCCTCATATACACTCTCACCAACTTCAAACTCTGCTTAGAGTTTTGATAATTATCCTCCACAAAAGATAAATCTTGCAGTGCTCAAACATATCAAACTTCAAGAACATCTATAATAAATGCAATAAATACTGATCTTCATACCATCCTGCAAAGGAGCAATCATAACTGTCATCTGCATTGCTTCCAAAACACAATTTAGTGTCTATTTTCTCACAAAACGATAACCTTAGTTTTACTTACTTTTGATAATGCTCAGCTTAATAGTCAAGACCGTATTTCCCTTCTCAGACTGACTTTCTCCTAGTCTTAACTTTCATAATCACAGCACTTCTGTAGCATTCTTAGCTTCCAAAAATTGGGCATCCTCTTTCACTCAAAATGTTACTTTTCATTTGTCCAGTTATTTACTCTATAAAAAAAATTACATTCACCCAACCTTGGAGTTAGAGAGATCTTAGGCTCACCAATTGTGGCATTGCACCTAAGACCTCTCTAAAAATTCTGTTTAGAAGAGATCAGTTCAATTTATTGATAATCCCTCTCACGTAGACTCTTGCCAGCCACTGTCTCTCTCAAAGATCATTTCCACATTGTGTCTTTTCTGTACGTATTTCTAGGTACTGTTCAGCAGAATTACCATCTGTTATGCCTCTCCCACACATTTCTGCCAAACCTGTAGGAGCATGTATAACAGCTGGCCAACATCATTTTACAATTGAACTGCTGATTTACTGAACCTGCTGCTCCCAGTTGTCTTTTATTTCATCTGCCTTGTGAAATATTCTCCATCAAAACACTCCCTTGTAGGCCTTAAGGCCTACAAAGGAAGTGATATATACAGTGGATTCTGGTTAATTGGGACACATCGGGACGAGCACTTTTCCCAATTATGGGAAATTATATGGAAAAAGCTAAAATATCACAAAAAAGTTAAAAAATGTTTAAAAATCTAGACTGCAACTGAGCAAAATCAGCACAGGTATCTAATTCAGACAAAGGACAGCCTTCGTTGCCTTCTTGCATAAAGTAGCATTGTAATTCAGCAATAAATTTCCTGGATTCCTGATTAGTTGATTGTTCATGTTCTGGTGTGTCATCCTTTTACTTTCCTTGTCTTCCAAGGTCTTTAGGTGTTTTGTTGCAGTTTGTTCAACAATTACATCCTCACAATCTTCATTTTCATTGTAACATTGAAGGCTATTGTCATTGCATAAAAACTCTTTATAGTTTTTGACATGTTGCAGTTCAAAATGATTTCATTTTGATTATCTGTCGTATCTGACATTTCCTAGTCTGAATTCTTAAAACCACAATGAGCAAAGCAGCTTTGAATTGTTTTGCTACTTATTTCTCACCAACTGTCTGCTGTTCTACTCTTTCTTCCACGTTTTGGAGTGCTGACATATCAGTTTCACAGCTTCGTTTGTACAAGGCATTGATAAATTCAAAACTTGATTGTGTTCCAAGCCTATGCTTGGGACAGGAGAATGGAGAATGCTCTGTGATTACTAGACCGTATCATCATCAAGGAATTGCATCTAGATCATTTCGAACATCACCTATTCCTAGTTTTTATGTCAAGGCAAATCAAATGAATCACTTTGACATCAACAGCTGTCTCTGTTATGTACAACGAAAATAAAAACCCTGCCAGACAAGACCACCCTACATGGGCAACTATTTTTCGTCCATGATGGAAGACTCTTTACAAACTTGAATGACTGTAATAAAATCCTTTGGTTTGAAGTAAAAGCTCTTCCCTAGATATTGCAGTTGACAACATACCGGCGACACCACTAAACACAGTTCCACTGTGGCAGTCATGCAATACCTTCATGTAGTTTCTCTTTCAACAAGTTACTAAAATTTTACACCCTTCCTATGTCTACTAGTAGATCTTTGAAGCTCATATAATTGAATACTGATTTTGTGCCTGCCTACATGGACAGTTCAAAATTTGGATCTTATACCATCTTTCCAGACAGCTTTCAGATATCTTTCCAGATAGACTTTGTGTTTCTTAGGAGGGTCCTCCCAGAATGAGTCTTGATGGACTGTGTTTCCTAGGAAGGACCTCCTGCGATGAGGCTTTTGACTCCATGGAGGCCTGAATAATAATAATAATCCTTCTGTTGGATTCCAAGTCACAAGCCATGTTGGGATAAAGGGAAACAAGACTGCAGATTACTGCAGCTTTTCTCAAACATCCACCATCTGCCTGTCTCGTATACTAACTACTTGCATAGTATCAGGTACAAACTTCTATCCCAATGACAGTCGTGAAATAGAGACACTAATAATGAGCTCTACTAAATTGAGCCTGAAATTAAGTTAACACATTCTAGTCTGTGCAGGATTTGAACAGAGGAAGTTGCACTTGCTCAGCTCCACATAGGCCAGAGTCATCTTACCCACTCCTTTCTTCTGAGGGGTGATAACAGACCTGTGTGAGAGTTCTGCAATGTTGGACTCACTATTTGTCATATTTTAGTTGACTGTCCTCATTTGTCACAGTTGTAATTTTAGCCATATTCATAATCTGTCTGAGCCCTATATGCTCAGACAGATTTTATCAGATTCCACAATGTTTCTTTTGTTTTTAAATTTTTAAAAACAATATCTTTTATGTATATTTATTGTATATTTTATGTATATTGTTTTTTTATTTATGTTTTATGAACTGTTTACACTATTTTTAAAATTTCTTATTGATAATTTTACAACTAATTTTTATCCGTTTTATATACTTGTTTTTGTACACCTTTCTTTTTAGAAAGGTATTTATATACATTTTGATCTACACTGCTTAGAAAGAAGTCAAGGGATAAGTTGAGAAATATGATCCTCCCAAGTCAGTGCAACTTGGTTCAGGTTTAATGGCTGTGAGAAGGGAACTGACACTTTCAAAGAAGCATTGTGATACGATGCCATGTTGCTGGCCTATTTGTTCAGCAAATTGTTGACAAATTGCACCATCCTGGGTCAACAGTCAGTAATTCCATACTAAGATGAAAGCACAGAGACTCAACTGGAAGTGCTACTCACAGTGGATCATCCACTACACTCTCTGAATGTGACCATAGGGTGCTACGATGGATAATATGCACACACCATTCATTGGCCGACACATTGAATGCAGAGTTCAAGTCATCAAGTGAAGTATGAATCTGCACAAAAACATCCACAACCAAGACTCATAACATGGGTTTTCATGGTAGGACTGCAATATGCAAACCCCACATTATCCAAACCAACGTGCAGTGTCATCTTCAGTGGTGCAAAGAATGTGTAGTGGGATGTTGAAACTCGGTGTTATATCTTAGATGTCTGTGTGACTGGCTTATTGTTATATCTCTATCTGTCTTTACTCTTTCGCTCACAGTTAACATAAATTTTTGTATCACTTAATATCAGATATTCGTTTGCCGACGAATTTGTATTAATTAAAGACTGCGCCAGCCGGCAACTAAATTCTGATATATCATCCAAGAATACTTAAAGGAAATGTAGGGATCAAGAAGTAAGCAGTCGTGGTCCCAATTCTTCTGTCGCTAATGGTTTCTCCTTAAATGCACGGTACGAAATTTTCCAAACGGTAGCCCAAATCCGCAGAAAGGATGACAAACTCATTTGATTATATTTAAAGAAACACATTTATTATTGCACAAAGACAAGTATACATATTAATCAAATCCTTGATCTTAAAAGAGTCTAGATTCCCTTTACTTAATTAATCACATTCAGAACTTCTATACTATAGTCCCTTACTTGACATAAATTCCTCACTTCTAAACGTACATCTATTCCCAGACTCTTATAACTAAATTACCTAATATTATCACACATGTAATATTGCATGTATACACAAGACAACTCAATACTTCTGACATGAACTTCTCTAGGATAGTATTTCTTATTCTTACTTAATCCCCCTCCCCCTCCAAAATTTCAGTTAACATTTAGTTACGTTCTGACCATATGACATTTCTGACTCTAAATCACACAAACAGTTCGGACCTCGGCCTCCTGTTCGGCTGGAGCCTAATATGCTTCCTTCTCAACTGTAGACAAAAGTGTCCAAATCGCAGCCTGTTCTTATAACACTACACAGAAATAGCATGCTTCCTTAACTTCTGTTTCCTTACTCTTCGGTTACTTTAATTCAACATTTAACATAAGAAAATCTTCCGCTTACCGTTCTTGCCTTGAACTGGATACTTTGGTCGGCTTACTGCACCTTCACCGATAGCAGTCTTGCTATTCCTTTGTTTCCATACGAACTGAAAAGCACTCATACACAGATTTGAACACTGACGTTGATTTCATCAGTGGCTCTTTCTTCTTATGGATCTGAATACATTGTAGTTGCAGCCTTGACCCACGTAGCATGCATAGCAAGGGGGGATTCTTGCTACACGTGGTGGCAGGCTCTACACAGCTCTCCAACAGGAACTAGGTGCTCGCGAAACCCGGAGACAAGAGAGCAATTCGAATTCCCGCCAAAACCTTTATACTCCAATGCAGCTCCCTCACGCAGTGGTGTCGTCACGCATACAGCAGCTGCCGATTGGACGCCGTGGCTACGAACTGCTTTTACATGGCTTAAAGTTTGCTCTAGCTTATACACATTTACTTGGCAATTTATACATGATTTTATATTTTAATTCACTTACAACTAATTTCTACTTAACTCATGGGCTATTTTAACATTGTCTAGAGCTCACACATTTGGATATTTACATGTTCTTGGATTGTTAAATGGCACATTCTCTGTCTGGAGGCATAAGCATGTCCTTATATTCTCCTTATGAGGTAACTTAATGTTGGGCGGGAAAAAAGGATGACTCATCATTTTTTTCCGACACAACATTGGAAAGCTGTATTACCCCCCCCCCCCCACCCTGCTGAGCAGATGGATGCGTTTGGGTGATAACCGGTGAATTTCAAATTTAAAATTTGGTATCTGAACATTCTAGACAATGCAGTGCTTCCTACTTTGTAGCATTTCTACGGAACTGACCATTGTCTCTTTCAGCAAGAACAATGCACGAGACTGCTGCTGTAACTGTTTTTTGTGGACATGAACGTCACCACACTTGACTAGCCTCCACAGAACCCTGATCTCATCCCTATTGTATATCTGTAGGATGAACTGGAGCATCAAGTGAGGTCAAGGATGTCCGCCCCACAATAGTCCAGGACCTCATTATATGCCTACAGGAAGAATGGTCCGAAATGTCCATCGATCGCTATCATATGCTTGTATATGCCCAGTAAGATTGCTGCAGTGATTGCAGTGAAAGGAGATCCTACATCTTATTAAGGTGGGCACCATAGTTTGTTCCTTACACTCTGGTGTCCATTGACTTCTTTCCAAACAGCGTATTCTGTTAATTTCATATTTTATTATTTTTTTAACTTGTATAGTGCTATGATTATTTACTGGAAAGTATGACCACAGTCGTCCTTGTGCCATAAAACAACCAACCAACCAATCTTTATCCACCATGTTTATTATCTTATAAAATGCAAATAGATATTTTTATAGTGGGGTCTACAGTCACTTGTTAAAAATTGTTCAACTTTAATTCTTTTTAAAACTTTCCTACATATTCATCTTTTCAGTATGATGTTCATTTTTATTCTACTTAAAGCTAACTGATGATTGCTTCTAGTTACCAATCACTGTATGTTCTCGTATCCTGAACACCAGTATGAAGATATTGCAGTCAACAGTAATATGGACGTCTCTTTTTTCTTGTATCTTCTCTCTGTGTTTGTGCACATTGGTGTTAGGGATGATGACCCTACATCCCGAACAGAAATCCCTCAGGCACTTACTATAATTATTACCTTTGTTGTTTTCTCCAAATTTTCCCAAAACATTTTCTTATTCTAATATTTAAATCTCTAACAAGGTCCAACTTTTCTTGTTTTCTTTATCACTACCTTCTCTATTGACTTAAAAATTCCTCCACTTCTTCCTTAGGAGAATTTTTTGGGACCATGAGCACAATTAAATTTCATTGTTCAATTCCCTGGTTTGTTTCACACATAACTATAACTACTTGAAATTGAATGCCGATTACAAAGTTTAACCTCATGTTTAGTGTGAAATGCTATCATTACTCCTTTTTTTACTCAATCACTGTTGCCTGAACATAACACCCTATATTTGTTATTTAGTAGGTTCTCACTAGTTCAGCTTCTTTTTCAATAATACTTCTGACATTGCAGCATACAATTTGGTCAGCTGTCAAACTTCCAGCCTCCTCCTTTTTCATTCATTAAGTATCCAGTGGATACTTACTAATGGAGCATACTACATCAGTGTGGCAATTGGCCATTGGTTCAGAAGACTTTAACAGTTCTCTGCATTTATATGTAGAAAGTTTTTTAACTTGGGTATATATATGTGTATTCAAGATACCAAGTAATTTTATATAAACTTGGTTTTTAATCCTTTTCCCAAGTGAGCAAACAGACAAGTAAGTCAAGTTTGCTCACTTGGGAAATAGGATTAAAAACCAAGTTTATATAAAATTACTTGGTATCTTGAATACAGTTCTCTGCATTATTTAAAAGTTATGCAGAGGTCTCCTCCCACTGAGATGAAATCAAAAAATGCAGGGCAGATATATAGGTATTGAGCCTCTGTAGCCCAGTCAGTTTCAGCGATGTCCTTTGGTTGGAAAAACCTTGGTTCAAATCCGATCTAGGACACAAAACTCCATTATTTTTTTCTCTCATTTAAATTTGCTTCTCTTAAACATGATTTCAGTACATATGACATTAATGTATTTACATTAAGAAATTTTGAATAAAATCCATACAAAGCATAATATGAAGCATGTGAGTCACTGCACTCTATGTTAATGCATTTAGGATGTTAGTGATCGTGTTGATAAAGAACCGACTGACAGTCATATTTTAATGATGCTGGAAAGTGGCAGTTTTAATGTTGTCAGAAGAAATTGGAGGATGCACATTACATCTGAACTGGAAAATGGTAAGTAGTTTTTATGATTTAGATTTAAAAATTTTTAGATGGTAAGAGCAAAACTGTGAGAGGGACAGTGAATTTTTTTTTTAATAGTAATGGTTTGAAGATCATATAACTTCTTGGTACAAAAAGACTCTCAATTATCTGAGGATATTGGTAAATGAACATCTGTAGATAATCAAATACTGACTTAATCTGAAGAATAACTGTAACATGACCAAACAGATATGACAATAATGTATTTACGTTAAGAAATTTTGAATAAAATGCATACATTATTAAAAAAAAAACAAAGATAGCCACTAGATGGCAAATGTAAAACAGCAGTCATATGGGCTGCAGCAGGTTAACTTAATTTTATATTTATTGCATGATGATACTGTTTAATTTCAATTACAAAGCAATTAAAACAATAGCCAGTATTGATTTAATTGCTTTGTGTCTTGTTTAGTGTTCTGGAACAAAATGGCGAGGAGAAGGAAATCACATCATAGGTCAGCACAAAAGACAAAGTGAATGGTGTGGATTTTTCAAGAATAGTATGGTGTTGTGAGCGTAACATGTATACATGGGGAGATGTTGCAGATTTTTATGTGGAGAAATTAAAGAAGATAAAGGAGCAAACGTAGGTATGCAGAAAGTGTGATATGCTGATGAACCATGAAATTTGTTTGAATCAGCATAGGGAACATAGTATCATAAGTGAAACAAATGTTGAGGAAGATTGTACAAATATAAAAAAATTATATGAGACTGATGTTGAAGAAAATAGTACAACTGACAATAAGGAAGTATGCAAGAATGATGGTGAAAAACAGTGCAATTAACAGTAAGATGATGAACAGTGCTGATGTTAAAAAAACGTGCAAATTACAGTAAAATAGCAAAAAAAAAAAAAAAAAAAAATGAGAGCAAGATTTAAAAGCCAAGTTGGTGAAGATGAGGCAAGAGATGGAGTGAAATAAAGAGAATAGTAGACATGTATAGAAGAGTAAAGAAGACAAAAACAAATGATGTCGGTGTGAAAAAGGTAATGAAAGAACTTTGAGTGGCATTGTATGGCAATTCGATTATTAGAGGTGTGGTAAATGAGAAGATGCACAAGGTTTGTTTTCCTGGAAGTAAAATAAATAGAGTGATCGAGGCATTGGATATGAGGACTAAGTGAGCAAAGAAGTTGGTACTGGTAGTAAGGACAAATGACTTGACTGGAAAAAAGGATGATGTAAGATTGGAAATCAGGAGGTTGTTGAGAAAGATAAAAGATAATAGGTGTGATGGAAAAGGTTGTCAGTGTGTTGCCTAAGTATGATAGTGATTGAGGCAAAGAGCATGGATTATGAATGATATGTTAGCAGAAATGTGTGAAGAGAAAAGTGCAGTTTTTGAATGTGTGGGATGAGATTGAAGGATGAATGGAACTGTATAAGAGTGATGGATTGCATTTGAATTGTTTTGGTGTGAGTCATCTGGATAGGCTGCTGTTGGAAGGGAGGGTAACGAGTGCAGAGAATGGATATGAATAAGAAAGAATGGAGAGATTGAAGTGAACTTATGAATGGTAAGTGGGTAGCATGCACATAGAAAATGAGATAAGTGCACACAGACAGGGAAATGGGGGGTATCAGAGTGGACATGGGAACAATGTGAGAAATGTTGTTGCCAAAAAGAGGAAGCAAATACATGAGTAGATACAAAAGGAATGGGATGTAGGGGGAACAGCATTAGAAAAGGTTCTGGGATGGGTAATATGAGAGAGGAATAGCTCGTAGGAAATATGGAGAAGTCACATCTAATAAGTGGTAACTGTGAAACTCGTTATGGATCAAAAAATAAACTGTTATGTTTGTATACAAATGCTAGAAGTATGGGATACAAGGGAACAAAATTGTTGCAGTGATTGAGTTCAGCCAAAAATTGTTGGAATAACTTTTTAGATGTCATTGGCTGTGAATGACATCCCAACAAGAATTGAGATGGAATGGTATGATATTTTTCATAAAGATAGAAAGTGTAAAAAGGGTGGTAGAGTGCTATTGATGATAGAAAAGAAGTTATGCCCATGGTGAAGAGATGGATGGAGAAATGTTGGAAATGGTTCAGAGATGATTGACTAAGGTGGTTTCTTTTCTCCGGAATGTTTAGTATGAAGACTGAGGAATTGCAGAGTCTAGCAGATAGAAGGATGGAGGGGGGGGGGGACACATGATCAAGACATATAAGTTGCTAAGGAGGTTATTACCAGATTAATGTGGATCAGAGTTTTCATGGAATGGATGGAGATAAGGGAGAACAAGAGGAAGGTGTGAGAAAAGGAGTGAGGAGTAGGTTTCTTTTGTGGAGAATTGTTGGTGGTTGAAATGCATTGCCAGAATTATGGGAGTGGAGACAGTGAATACATTCAATTCACAGTATGAGTTGCTGTGTGATGGGGGACCTCCTGCGATGAGTTGTTTACTTCATGGAGGTCTGATAGTAATAATAATAATTATCATTATTATTATAAAATAAGAAAATTAAATAAATGACGATATTAAAAAAATTAATAATACTAATATACATATATAATTATTATCAATAATTATATACATATATATATATATATTATTATTATTATTATTATTATGTGACACCTCCAGGGAGTCCAAAGATTATCAAGGGAGGGCGCCTACTCTAAACTCTCTGTCTCCATTACTCAATCCACCAATTACCATGAACCTCAACTACGGCAATGTCATCTACTGCCCACCACCACCACTAGTATTTTCACAGACAATCACAAACATCCATGCCCACAGTGGGATTCGAACCGGCAGCCTTTTGGCTGGAGAGTGGATATGCTAACCACTCAGCCAACCAGGCTGGTATATATATATCCTCTTCATTTGGTGTGTGTGTGTGTATATATATATATATATATATATATAATTATATAAAATAGTATTGTGTGATCATTATATAAATATAATATATATAAATTAATTTTTTGTGTAGGCATGCACTTTGAAAGCAGGATTTGGTGAGAGTTCAGAGTGATGCATCGTACTTTGAATTGAAAATATCGATTTTTTTTTTTTTTTTTTTTTTTTTTGGATGGGTAATATGAGTGATGTTGGTGAAGATGAGGCAAGAGATGGAGTGAAATAAAGAGAATTGTAGATATGTATCTGTCATCTGTCTCCCCTCTGAGGAACAGATGACATGCATAAGTTTTGACTATGCCCCCCCCCCCTTTTTTTTTTGAAGAGTGGTGCATAGAGTCATGAAAAATATATTTTCCAGTGAACATAGACTTCTTATAGACTGAAACGCTGAAAGTGCCATGCATTTCCCTCTTGCCTATAAGACACTTGTAATCTGTTTCTCCGAGGATACACTCAGACAAGAATTACAAGCTATAAAAAGAAGAAGTCTGAATGGATATTTTCCATTCCAAAGTACAATGAAATGCATCTTGGAGAATTATTCTCCTACTAATAGCCCATCATCAGATACCAAGTGATTCAATCTTCAGATAAACTTCCTCATTAAGCTCATCTGGGATTGTTCAGATTCCTTGTTCCTGCAGTCTCTCCAGTTTTGGCCAGACTGGTTGTACTGTAGACATGTGATGTCTACAGTACAACATATGGAATACATCTGTTTCCTCCAGGCTGAAAATCTGGTCTTGCAGAACGTGGTGTGTCTGCTAGCCACTGGATCTTATGGGACAGTACAAAAATTCTTCCTACAAGTTCTCTCAAATTTGAGAGACTCTTCAAAGAATGTTATGAAGTTCTATGGAATCAACCAAATCTTAATCATAATGACAGTCTAAAAATTTCCAAATTATGGGAAATAATGACTGAATCTCAGCAATAATTCTTTTTTCAAAGTGCAATATGTATCTATGCTAGAAGTATGTTTTCCCAGTATTTTTCCCAGAAAAAAAAATTGCACAAAATAAGAAACTCTTTTTTATTTTCTCAGTTTTAGTTTTGTGAAAATTCTTTTCTTTCACTTCATCAAGATAATTACACAAATAAACTCAAAAACGGGCAATAAAAGTTAACAACGCTAGTGAAAATATTTGAACCTGACTAAACAATGGAAAGTATGCATTCAAAAAAATTTGTGTGTGTGTGTGTGTGTGCATGACAGATACATATTTCTGTGTAGGCTTCTGTGGAGAGAGGACATGAATATGTTTCTGAACCCTTTCTGACATGAAAATCACCTAGAATAAGAAACTATTTTTTATTTTCTTGATTAATTTAATGAAAACTCTTTTTTTTTTTCACTTCATCAGGATAATTAGATGAATAAACTAAAAAGCTAGAAAACAAGTAATAACAGTTAACAACGCTAGTGAAAATATTTGAACATGATTAAACAAAGGAAAACGTGCATTTGCTATTATGCTGGCTGCTGGTTCGTGGGTTGCTGTATATTGCTGATAGATACAAGTGTATTGTGATTAATTAATGACGACCAAACTTGATGTAAAATCATCCCTTGTTTTTTGTTGCACTGTAGAGGATGTTTCATTTCAGCTGATTCTTTGAGCACTCTACCCAATCAACAAGCTCTCTAATCACCTGAAACCTCCGCATCTGCCACTTAAAAAAAGTAGGCGTCTACAAGATCACTTGTAGTTGTGGCTTATGCTGCATAAGACATACAGGCAGATCTGGAGAGGTATGCCGATCAGAACATTTCAAAGACGCTGAGAACAAAAGAAAGCAAATATCGGGGCCTGGAAACATATACAACAGAAACAAAACATCAGTTAGCATAACTGCAAACAAAAATGCTCCACATAGATTGTTATTTTTTTTCTCAAGAACATACCAAGAATCAGTTGAAATGGTAAAACATCCTCTAGTGCAACAAAAGACAAGGGATGATCAGGTTTGGTCTTTGTTAATTCATCACAATACTATCGTATTTACCAGTAGTATACAGCAAACCACGAATCAGCAGCCAGCATAATAATAGCAGATTCACACTATCCTTTGTTTAATCATGTTAAACTATTTTCACAGGATGCTTAAGGGTCAAAGCTGTATAACTGTGAGAAGACCTCCACATAGCCTTTAAAGATATGCGGAGAACTGACCAGGGCTTCTGACTTAATGTCCAGACCTAATCTTCTCGTGGTGTACCCTGTTGGGTATCAACCTGGATACTGAACGAACAAGGATGGGCTGGCAATTTGGGATTTAGCCAACCAAATTGTATTCTTATTGGCTTAAACCAATATACAAAATGATGGTACAACATGACAAATTTCATGCCGGCTGGGGCGTCGCCCGGTTAAACAAGGCTCCGTTGTTTTCGCCAGGGCAAACAGTGCACAGGAAGATGTTTTAAAGTTAAATCTGGTGTGAGACAAGGATGTACATTATTTCATCTGTTATTCATTATCTATATGGATCACATTATGAAGGAAAGTGATATTAAACATAATATCAGAATTGGACATGTTAATGTCAGTTCTTTGCTTTATGCGGATGATGTTATACTTCTAAATAAATCCGTTACAAGTTTGCAAGATTCCCTGACTAAATTGAATAACTGTTGTAATAGATTTGGTATGAAGGTCAGCATTAAAAAGACAAACACAATTAAAATAGGTAGAATCGTTGAAAATGTCAACTGTGTTGTGAACGGGGAACCTGTGGAACAAGTAAAACATTTTAGCTACTTAGGCATGATTTTTAGTGAAGATGGTAAATTAAATATGGAAATAGACAACAGAATCAACAAAGCTGGTATGGTAGGAAGTCAATTGAATAAATTCATATGGAATAAGAGAGAAATTAGTCAAAACACTAAATTAGCTGTATATATAAGACACTGTTCAAAACAGTTTTAACTTATTGATCTGAGAGCTGGGTCAGAAGTAAAACACTTGACCAAAGACTAGAGATTGCAGATATGAAAGTCCTGAAAAAGATTAGAAGCATGAACAGATGGCATCAGTGGCAATATCATATTAAAAACGAGGATATTAGGAAAGAACTAGACATTGTCAGCATCCAGGAATGCGTTAGCAGAGCTAATCTCAGGTGGTATGGTCACTTAAACAGAATGGGAGAGGAAAGATTAGCAAAACAAGTGTTCTCTGCCAGGTTGGCAGGAAAACAACCCAGAGGAAGACCAAGATATAGGTGGATTGATACTGTACAAAGTGCCTTAGACGATTGAAATATAGGATCTGATAATGTTGGAGTCTTGACAAGTAAGAGACTGATTTGGAGGAAAATTGTTAGTAATGATGTAAATTTTTCATGTAGTACTATCATATCCTGTACACCCCTTGATGGTACATGTCAGGAATTTGATGATGATGATGAACTATTTTCCCTAGAGTTGTTAACTTTTATTACTTGTTTTCTAGTTTTTTAGTTTATTCATGTAATTATCCTATGAAGTGAAACAGAATTTTCATGAAACCAGTCAAGAAAATAAAAAGTTACTTATTCTATGTGATTTTCATGTTGGAAAGGGTTCAGAAACATATCATGTCCACGCTCCACAGCAGCCTATGCTGTAACATGTATCTGTCACTCACCTACACACAGATTCATATACATGAATAATCTTTTTTTTTTGTATGACATGCTTTATGAAATTTCAAGATACAAGTATCTTAATTGTATTGTTAAACCTGTTTTATACCATAAACCTTACATCTTGTAAGTAGTTTTACTCTCCTTTGCCTTTCAATTATTTCTTGCTTACAATAGTTAATAAGTAAGTTCTTTGTTCCCACAGTTCTGAATAGTATGTGGCCAGCTGGAGAGTGGTAGAACAAAAGTACTTTAAGTAGCTTGTGTTTTTCATTCTGATGATGTGATGAGATACTCGTCACAAAACATTAGCGAGGTATAATAAATTCTTTATTTCATTACATAACTTAACATGTATAGCCATATAATTATTGAAAAGGAATGCATGTAGTCAGAAGTCTGTATCAGAACTTGTAGTAGAAAATGCTATCCATATTCTTAAGTGTGGAAAAGCAGCTAAGTAAATGATATTCTGTTACAAATGCCCAAAGATGTAGATATAAAAGTTGTATATTAATCTAAATCACCGGGTGCAAAAATTAAGGATGTAAGTGAGAGTATTAAAGTGCAGAAACAGAGGGAAAGAAATGATAGTCGTAGTGGGAATGAATGATTTCAAAGGAGATAAATTTGAAATGAGAGTGGACATGAAGGAATTATTAGAGGTAGCGAAAGAAAAGAGTGACAGAGTTAGGATAGTGGGTCTGTTGCCGCGTTATGACAGAGAAGAGTTTAGAAGGAGGGCCATAATCGCAAATGACTTTATGTGTAGGTTATGCAGACGGCGTGGTGTGGAGTGAGTTTGATGAGCGAAAGGATTTGTACAAGATGGATGGCTTACATTTGAATGGATTTGGTGTGCGAAGACTGGAAAAAGTGTTGCTGAGTGAAGTGAGAGTGGATGTGCAAAATCAGGGAAACTTGAACTAATAAGGAGGTGAGGAAGTGGATGTGCAGACATCAGTGAGGCAGTAGAGTGTAAGAATGCTTATAATGTACCCGAACCAGTACGAAGGACAAGAAATCAGAATGGGATAGTTAGTATAACGCATCAAGATAGGGGTGGGACAAATGGACCTCTGCATTTCATATATACAAATGTCAGAAGTATTAGGAACAAGAAGGAAGAATTTTTGGCATTGGTTGGCTCTTCCTGGCCACAGGTTATTGGCATTAGTGAAACATGGCTGACAGAAGATGATATAGTTAGTGGGATTGAATGTGTAGGGTATAGTTTGTTCAGGAGGGACAGAGAGAATAAAATGGGGAAAGTAGTGTTATTGATGATAGCTGATGTAACTGCAGCCAAGGAGAATAGAAGTTGTATTGCAGGATAGTGAAAAGAGCTCATTTGAGGCTATTTGGTGTGAGACTAACAGAACAAAATGTATAGTTGGGTACTGCTATAGACCAGGTGATGGAATAGATTGTGGAGATGGTATGCATAGACAAATTGATGAAATGCATGGAAGGAGGGTAATTATTATGGGGGATTTCAACTATGGTAAAATCGATTGGAAGGAGGAGAGGACACATGTGAGAAAGGAACTGGATTTTATTCAGTTACTAAGGGATAACTAACTGAGGCAGCATGTAATGGAAAATACTAGGGGTTGGAGAGTGCTTGACCTAGTAATAGCATCTGGGAATTTGACTGCAATGAATATGACCATGTTGCCACCTATTGGTGAGAGTGATCATAGGGTCTTGACCTGGGAGGTGGCTAAATGTGTGAAATTTTCGATTAAGACAGGGTACATGTGGAATTACCATGCTGGTAAGTATGACAAGCTGAGATTGCTTGGTTCAGTGCCATGGCATGTAAAACTGCAAGGGCTGGATGTTGATGGGGCATGGGATGTGGTCAAGGAGCATTTGCAGGAGGTTATAGCTGACTGTATACCTAGAGTCCGAATAGTAAATCAAGTATGGGTTAAATGGATGAATAACACAATTAAACTTGAGTTGCAAAAAAAAGAAACAACTGTGGAAGGAATTTAAGGGGAAAGGTGACCTGCAGGCCAGAAGGGTAACGAGTGTGGTGAGAGAAGCAAAAACGGATTATGAAAGGAAATTAGCCATGCAAGCTAAAGAGAATCCCAAACAGTTCTTTCAATATGCTGTTAGTAAAAGAAAAACTGTACATGGCAGAATGATTTTAAGGAACACCAATGGTAGGGAGGTCACTGAATCAGTCGATATAGTGGAATTACTGTATGAGCACTTTGCAAGAGTATATCATCCAGGTGGTGACATTGAAGGAATGAAGGAACTATTAGTTTATATGGGAATTGTGGTGAATGAAGTGGAGGTGAATAGTCTATTACAGAACCTTAATGTGAATACATCTGTGGGATTGGATGGTATATCAGCACGGGTTTTATGTGAAGTGGCTAAAGAATTGTCAGTGCCCTTGACTTTATTGTTTAATCTGAGTCTCGGGTCTGGTTTAGTCCTGAAGGGGTGGAAAGAGGGGAAAATGGTTCCACTGCATAAAGGAGGATCCAAGACTACTGTTGCAAATTACAAACCGATCAGCATATCAGGAGTCGTTATCAAGGTTTTGGAGAAAGTAGTCAAGGAAAAAATACAGGAATGGATTGATGAAAATGAGATACTGTATGGGGGACAGCATGGTTTTGTTAAGGGTAGATCCTCAATAACTTGCTCAGGTTTTATAACACAGTGTCGGCTTAACTGGATAAGGTTAATGGATTTACAGTGATACTGCTGGACCTGGCTAAGGCCTTTGACAGTATACCACATGGAAGTCTAATCCGTAAACTGCAATATATGGGAATGGATATAAGGTTGGTGAGATGGATAGGAGGGTGGTTGATGGAGAGATACCAGAGAGTAGTTTACTCTGGAGTAGAGTCCAAAAGACGGCCTGTGACTAGTGGTGTGCCGCAGGGTTCTGTTCTTGGACCACTGCTGTTTAATTTGTTCATTAATAATATAGGAAAGGATCTGAGAGGAACGGTTCATTTGTTCGCTGATGATGCTAAGTTGGGTAGGGTAATAGTGAATGCAGAAGGTGTTAAAATTTTGCAGGATGATTTGGATAGATTGGTGATCTGGGTTAAGGAGAATGGATGTCAATTTCATGTGAAAAAATGTAAGGTTATGCATTTTGGGGTGAAAAGATTAGCAGCAGTATATCACATTGGTGGAACTGTACTCCAGAAAATTGATGAGGCCAAGGACTTGGGGGGGGGGGGGCACATCGCAAAAGTGGCTAAATCAGCTCATCAAATCACTTGGATGCTGAAGAATACTTTGACAAGAAGAGATAAGCAAGTTATTGTTCCTCTGTATCGAGTCTTGATAAGACTTCATCTAGATTACTGTGCCCAGATCTGGTTTCCTAGGTTGCTTCTTGATGGGGAGGAGGTTGAGAGGATCCAGAGGCAAGTGACCAAGATGATAGCAGGTCTATGGGATGAACCTTATGAAAATTATGAAAATAGGTTGAAGGTTTGTGGGTTGCAGAAAAGGGGAGATATAATTGAGGCATTGAAATTGCTGAAGGGTTTCTATAGGATTAATTCAGAGCATATTTTTGAGAACAGGACTGGTGGTGGAAAGACTAGGGGATATCCATTGAAGTTGGACAAGAGTGTGTGGTTAGTAAGGGTGTTAGAGCTGGGTTTTTTACTTTTAGAGTGGTGAATGAGCGGAATAAGCTGCCTGAGTCTGTTGTGGGTGCTGTGACAGTGAATGAGTTCAAGGCAAAGTATGATAGATACTGTGTGAATGTCAAATAGGTGTGATGGACATGATGTTTAGGGCCTCCATCGATGAGTCTAAGGACTCCTTGGAGTCGCTCGTAATTATAATATTAAATTAAGAAGTACTATGGAAGAAATTGGACAAATGGAACATTGGGACACAGGACTATGTAAACCATAGTTCTGTGTCCCAATAAGAGCATGGTTTTAAATTATAGAGGAAATGTAAACATTAATCTTGTTACTGAATGAGCAAGTTTTGATGAGTACTGGAAATTTCAAATATCTGGACGTATACTTTCTTGTGATGGAAGTTGAGACTAGGAGATCATGAGGATGATTTCACTGGGCCAAAATCTTTTTTTTTTTTTTTTTTTTTTTGCAGTATATGAAGTCTACTTTAGGACAGTTAGATCCCACTGAATTGCAAACTTTTTAATTAACATAAGTTTCTTTTTACACATTTTGATTTATGCAACAGAGATGTGGAGACCGTGTCTTAAGTGCTGGGAGGACATCATATTGGAGGTTTAATGGAATATTTACAGCACTAGGAAAGGATTAAAAACAAATTTTAATGCTTCCAATATTTCGTCTAAGTCACTAAGCCATCTTCAGGGATTTCAAATAACTTTTTTAACACACACACACACAAAGACAACACAATACTAAATGAAACATGTGGGTGACTCTAAATTCCTATCTGGGTGGTGCGCCATCCATGCGTTTGTAGATGGCCTAGGATGTAAAAAGTGGGACCACTGACAGTTATTGTTTCCCAAATTTTGATTTTATGTATCTATATTTGTTCAAATTAGGTTGATTTCTGAGTACTGCTGCGATTTCAAAAACAGTCTTTCCTTTTAAAATTTACTGTGGTGAGGCATGGTGGTTTTCTTCCAGAAGATCCTGTGAGTTGTATCCAATACATGGTCATGATCGCAGATGTATTATTTGTGCTCTTCTGAATGGATCTACCTGTCTGTCTGAAGTAAGCCAACCTGCAGAAACAGGGTACTTTATATACTCCAGGCACTGAGAGAGGAGGGAGCTGATCTGTGGTAGATTGGATAAGGTAACAAGTTTCCAGTGGGGCTTAAAAACTGTGTAGAGATTGTACTTTTTTTGAAGACCTGGCTATTTTTTCTGATGTGCCACATATGTTGGGGATGGGGATGGCACTTTAATCGAAACAGCTGAAAAATCACAGGATTTTTTTTTCTTTTGTTTTATATATATTTATCCCTCACACGAGAAATACAAGAATTTAGAGCACGTTAGTGTCGTGTGTGAGGTTCAGATAAGGGTTGAGAAAGAAGAGACCTATTGACATTCTTCTTATAGATCTGTAGGTTGAAACTATCAGGAAACATAGTGGAAAGGCTGTTCCAAAGGGTAGAGGTAGACAGAGTAAATGAGGAAAAGGTGAAGCAGATTCGATGAGTTTGCAGATGTACTGTGAAGGGATGTTGGACAGCTGTTGCTCTTGTTTTAACAAGCATAACAGCAAGTGGAGGAATGATGTTTGCCAATTCACTGGATGAGCATCACTGGAGAAGTGATTATGGTACCTGTAAAAGAGACACAGAGCTGAATCTGTCTCACAGATGCAAATCATTTTTCTATCTCTGAGATAGAGGTTGCAGTGAGCCTGTGAGGAAAGAGTCATCTATGACCCAAATTGCTTTCCTTTGAACAGTATGAAGATTAACAAGGATTCGTATTTAAGTTTTTTAGAAATAACATATGGCAAGGTATTAAAGCTGTTCAAAACACTACAGTTATGTGGTGTAAATATGACATTATATTGAACAATACATAGTCTATATTAAGATTATGCCTCAGTAACTTGCTCAAGTTTTATAACACGGTGATGGCTGAACTGGATAAGGGTAATGGGTTTACAGTGATACTGCTGGACCTGGCAAAGGCATTTGACAGGATACCACATGGAATTCTAATCCGTAAACTACAACATATGGGAATGGATATAGGGTTGGTGAGATGAGATGTCTCAAGGGCTCACTTTAGTGAGTACGGGAGTGGCGAACCCGAGGTACCTGATGCTGGACCATACCTTATTTCATGTAATATACATCTGTTATATTATCTATAGGATTGTCCCTACTCTTATTTCTTTCTATCCTTTCTTCTTTCTTGTTCCTTCCCCCCAGTGCTATTAAAGTAATCGAGGGCTAGGGGTGATTCTTTCAATGTTTCTACTTTTTTCATCTCTTCATGCATAGAAGGCAATGGGAAACCACTGTGCTTCTACTTTTTCCCTATTTTGGATGAGCAGTAAAGATCAAAATGATGAGTGATGCACAGCTCAGGATGGGTCCCCTGGGTCCGGAACTGCACAGTTGGCTACCAGGGAGGTCACTTGTTCCCGTATGGATATGGACCAGATTGCATGTCAGTCATATGAATCTTCTTTACTAAAGCCTGCGGGAGGTGGAGAAGTGGAAGATGGAAAGTATTCATGTGGAAAAGGGGCTAAAAGTAATTTTCGCATTGGATCTTGGAATGTGAATACCTTACATCAAACTGGAAGATTGGAGATGCAAAGATTGAAAATAGATGTTCTAGGAATGGCTGAGGTGAAATGGAAAGGAAAAGGAGATTTTAGAACAGAGGATGGAATAAGAATAATTTACTCAGGAGGGGAAGAGCAACATCAAGCAGGTGTTGGAATAATATTGAGTAAACGAGTGGCAGGATGTGTGGATGGCTACTGGCAAATCTCAGACAGAGTTTTAGTGGTAAAGTTGAAATTAAAAACCAAGAAATATTTCTTATCCAGATATGTTTACCTACTTGTGATTATGAGGATGAGAAGGTAGAGAGAGTTTATGGTGATAGAGAACAGGGCTTGAAATGTAAAGAAACAAAAGATATAATTATAATACAAGGCGATATGAATGCAAAAATCGGAAGAGGAAGATATTGTTGGGATATTTGGATTGGGAGTGAGAAATGAAAGAGGAGATATGTTGTTGGATTTATGTAGAAAGCATGATTTAGCAATTATGAACACTTGGTTTAAGAAACATCCAAGAAGATTGTACACATGGAAAGCCCCAGGGGAAGATATAAATAGTAGAAGAAATCAGATAGATTATATTTTGATAAACAAAACATATAGAAACATTATAAAAGATGTGACAACATATCCAGGAGCAGACTGTGATACAGATCACATATTGTTGTCAACTAAGATAAGGATTAATCTAAAAAAGGTAACTACAGGGAAACGGAACAAATCATGGAACATGGAGCGGCTGAAGATACCAAGTACGGCGAATGAATTCTCAAAGAAAGTAGAGGAAGAAATGAATGAGAGAAATATACAAGAAAATGATGATGCAAGTGAAAAATGGAAGATTCTGAAGGAAAGCATAATTTTGAATTCTGAAGGAAAGCTACAAAATTGCCTTTAGTCAAAAAAGAAGAGGAAAGAGAGAAAAGAAAAAAACCATGGATGACGGAAAATATTTTGAGGAAAATAACACAAAGAAGAAAGTTAGTTAACAGTAAAACAGAGGAGAGAAAAAAGCAGTATAAAGACTTGAGTAGGGAGACAAAGAGAGATAAGAAGGAAAAAGGAAGAGTGGTTAGATGAAATAAGTAAAGATACAACAGCAAAGGCAGAAAGAAAGAACATAAAAGGTGTTTATAAAAACATTAATATGATGACAGGAAGGAGAAAGATGCTAAGGACTGAAGCAATCAAGAATGACTGATAGAAAAAGAGAAGATATTACAGAGATGGGAAGAATATGTAAGTAAACTTTATGAAGACAGGGAAAGAGAAGAAATTCAAAGGATAGAACATAGTGGGCAGAGACTGTGCATCATGAGGGAGGAATTGAATCTAGCAATTCAAAAGATGAAAGAAGGAAAATCGCCTGGAATAGATGGTATACAGATAGAATTTATAAGGTATATAGGTGAAAAAGGTATGGAAGTGTTATGGCAAATTATTAACGGAATTTATGAAGGACAAGAATTACCAGAGGAGTTTAGAAGATCAATTTTTATCCCCATTCCAAAAAAGACGGGAGTTTTAGACTGTAACAATTTTAGAACGATAAGGCTTATAACTCACACAGCAAAAATTCTGGTGCAAATAATTTTAGAGAGAATTAGGAATAAAATAGAAAAAGGAATGAATGAGGAACAATTTGGATTCAGAACCAACAGAGGAACTAGAGAGGCTATAACTTGTCTAAGAATTATTGGGGAGAAAACACTAAACCATGGTGGAAAGTTGTTTTTGGGATTTCTAGATTTTGAAAAGGCATTTGATACAGTGAAACATGAAAGATTTTTTGACATTCTAGAAATTACTGATATTGACTCTTATGACTTGGAAATTTTAAAGAGATTATATTGGTCACGAATAGTGTCAGTATGTGTAAATGGAGAGGAAATAGGAGAATTCCCAGTGGAGAGAGGAGTCAGACAAGGATGCAAGTTATCACCATTATTGTTTAACTTTTATAGTGAACAAATGTTTAGAGAGGCACATGAGGATGTAGAAGAAGGAATAAAAATAAATGGAAGAATCGTTAATAACTTAAGATATGCGGATGATGTAGTGGTGATGGCAGAAAGTGAAAATGGGTTACAGCAAATTATTCAAAGAATTGAAAACTCTTGTAAAGAGTAAGGACTAAGAATTAACACAAAAAAGACCAAGATAATGATAATGGGTAGAAAAATAGGAGATAATATCAAAATAAGATGTGGAGGAAAGATTTTAGAAGAAGTGGAAAGATTTCAATATTTAGGTAGCTGGATCTCAGAGAAAGGAACTTCAGAGTTGGACATTAGAAATAGAATAGGCAAAGCTAAATCGGCATTTATGGAAATGAAGAGAATTTTAATAAACAAGAACACTAAAATAGGCGTTAGAATTGGAATAGTTAAAGCAACAGTTTGAAGTATTGCAAGTTATGGAAGTGATTCATGGACACTCAGAAAGAGAGATATGGAAAGAATTAATGCATCGGAAATGTGGTGTTATAGAAAGATGGAAAAGATTAGCTATACAGAAAGAATATCAAATCAAGAAGTTTTAAGACGAGTTGGGATGGAAAGAATACTGCTAAAGAATATTAAGCAAAGAAAGACCAGATTTGCAGGACATCTTCTGAGAGGTTCTTTGGGACACCTGACAAGAACTATATTACAAAGGAAAGTTGAGGAGAAGAGAAGACGTGGAAGACCAACTAGAAAGTGGTTTAATGACATCGTGGAATGGACTGGTTTAAAAATGATGGAAGCGACAGACAGAGAGAGAAATGGAGAAGAGCTGCTCATCTGCTGCAACCCTCTTGCTAGAGGATGCTACCGGACGACGACGAAATGGATAGGTCGGTGGTTGATGGAGGGATCAAAGAGTAGTTTATTCAGGAGTAGAGTCCAAAAGACAGCCTGTGACTAGTGGTGTGCCGCAGGGTTCTGTTCTTGGACCATTGCTGTTTAATTTGTTTTAACGATATAGGGAAGGATCTAATGATGATGATGCAAAGTTGGGTAGGGCAATAGTGAATGCAGAAGATGTCAAAATCTTGCAGGACGACTTGGATAGATTGGAGTTCTGGGCTAAGGAGAATGGATGTCAATTTAATGTGACAAAATGTAAGGTTATGCATTTTGGGGTGAAAAGATTAGCAGCAGTACCACATTGGCGGAACTGTACTCCAGGAGATTGATGAGGCCAGGGACTTGGGAGTGTTGGTGGATAGGGAGATGAAGTTTAGCGGGCACATTGCAAAAGTAGCGAAATCAGCTCATCAACACATTTGATTGTTGAAAAATACCTTGACGAGCAGAGACAAGCAAGTTATTGTACCTCTGTGCTGAGCCTTAATAAGACCTCATCTCGACTACTGTGCCCAGATTTGGTCACCTAGGTTCCTTCTTGATGGGGAGGAGGTGGAGAGGATCCAGAGGTGAGTGACTAAGATGATAGCAGGTCTATGGAATGAACCATATGAGAATAGGTTGAAGATTTGTGGGTTGCAGAAATTAGTTGATAGGCGGAAAACGGGAGATATGATTGAGACATTCAAATTGCTAAAGGGTTTCTATAGGATTAATTCAGAGGATATTTTTGAGATCAGGACTGGTGGTGGGAGAACTAGGCGACACCTGTGGAAGCTGGGCAAGAGTGGTTAGCAGGGGTTTTAGAGCTGGGTTCTTTAATTTTAGAGTGGTAAATGAGTGGAATAAGCAGCCAGAGTCTGTTGTGGGTGCTGTGACAGTGAGTGAGTTCAAGGCAAGGTATGATAGATACTGTGAGAATGTCGTATAGTTGTGTGGACATGATGTTTAGGGCCTCCCTCGATGAGTCTTAGGACTCCCTGGAGTCGCCCGTAATAATAATAATAATATTTGAGTTGTAAGTCGTCCGCAGTTAGAGCGAAGAAGCGGTACAGAGAAAATGGTTTGTTAAATCACGTGTGAGTCAAGGGTGCATATTATTTCCACTGTTATTCTGTATGAACGAAGGAAAGTGGTGTTAAATTTCATATCAAAATTAGAGCTGCTAATCTCAGCTCTTTCCTTAATCAGGTGATGTTATTCTCCTGAATAAATCGAGTAGAAGTCTTCATGATTCCCTAACAAAATTGCATAACTACTCTAATAAATTTGGTATGAAAGTTAGCAATAAAAAGAAAAAGACTATGAAAATAGATAGGATCACCAAAAACATTAACTGCGTTCTGAATGCGCAATCTATAGATCCTGTAAAACATTTTATCTATTTAAGCACAATTTTTAGTGAAGAAGATTAAATAAAGAAATAGACAATTGAGTTATCAAAGTTGATATGATAGGAAGACAAAATTTTATATGGAATAAGAAAAAAATTACTGAAAACAGTACTCAAAACTAGCTGCATATAAGACAATGCTCAAGCCAATTTAAACTTTTGATCTGAGAACTGAGTTAGAAATAAAACACTTGATGAAAGACTCTAGATCACAGATATGAGACTTCTGAGGAAGACTAAAGAAGCGAACAGATGGTAGAATCATATTAAAAACTCATATTAGGAAGGAACTTGACATTGTTAACATTTTTAAATCTCCGAACAGATCTAGCAAAAAAAAAAAATTTTTTTTAGAAAGCTTTTATTATTATTATTATTGTTGTTGTTCCAGGCAACTCCAAGGAGTCGACAGACTCATCGAGGGCCCTAACATCATGTCAAGAACAACTATTCGACATTGACACAGTATCTATCATACCTTGCCTTGAACTCATTCACAGTCGTAGCACCCACAACAGACTCTGGAAGCTTATTCCACTCATTCACCACACTCCAAGTAAAAAACCTAGCTCTAACTCCCTTGTCAACCACGCTCTTATCTCCAAGGAATCTAGGCGACCAGACTTGAGCACAGTAATCCAAATGTGGAATTACCTTGTAGCATTTGATTGTTTAGTTTGTTCTGAAGCTTGATGTTTCCATAGAGGATATAAAGATCCTTTATGAAAACATCCATCAAATGAAGAGCAGAGTATAATACTATTCACGTACATTACTAGGTACATCAATAAAAAGTAGGTTAGTAATAAAGAGTTTGTATTAGATTTTGTTCATATTTAAAAAAATATGTCTGGTTTGAGAGTTGTAACTTATCGACCAATCGCGTATTGCATTGCTGGTATATTTGGCATTAGAGACAAGATGGCCCACACTATAAATATCACCATGCGTTGTTACGCATCGGATAACAATATTGCAGTAGAATGGAGTGTTAATTATTTTGCATATTTAGTAGAAACTGTTAATTATTGGTTGGACACTGGTTGGGGTGTATTTCATATGGATTTAATGACTGTATCGAAGTAAAATGGCCCCTAGTCCTCCCACCACCAGTCATATTTTCAAAAATATCTTCTGGATCAATCTTATAGAAACCCTTCAGTAATTTGAATGTCTCAATCATATCACCCCTCCTTCGCCTATCGTCCAATCTCTGCAACCCACAAATCTTCAACCTATTTTCATAAGGTTCATTCCACAGACCTGCTATCATCTTGGTCACTCGTCTCTGGATCCTCTCCACTTTCTCCCCATCACGAAGAAACCCTGGTGCCCATAACTGGGCACAGTAGTCCAGATGGGGCCTTATCAAGGCTCGATACAGAGGAACAACAACTTGTTTGTCTCTGCATGTTCAAGTATTTTTCAGAAGCCAAGTGATTTGATGAGCTGATTTAGTCACTTTTGCAATGTTCCCCCTAAACTTCAATTCCCTATCCACCAACACTCCCAAATCCCTGGCCTCATCAATCTCCTGGAGTACGGTTCCACCAATGCGATATACTGCTGCTATTCTTTTCACCCCAAAGTGCATAACCTTACACTTTGCCACATTAAATTGACATCCATTTTTCCTAGCCCAGTCCTCCAAACTATCCAAATCATCCTGTAAAATTTTGACATCCTGTGCACTGACAATTGCTCTACCCAACTTTGCATCATCAGCAAACAAGTGAACACTTCCTCTCAGATCCTTTCCTATATTGTTAATGAACAAATTAAACAGCAGTGGTCCAAGAACAGAGCCCTGCGGCACACCACTAGTCACAAGCTGTCTTTTAGATTCCACTCCTGCATAAACCACTCTCTGGTATCTCTCCTTCAACCACTTTCCTATCCATCTCACCAACGCTATATCTATCCCCATCTGCTCCAGTTTACTGATTAGGGTTCCATGTGGTATCCTGTCAAAGGCCTTGGTAAGGTCCAGTAGCATCACTGTAAACCCATTACCCCTATCCAGTTCAGCCGTCACTGTGTTATAAAACATGAGCAAGTTACTGAGGCATGATCTACCCTTCACAAAACCATGTTGTCCCCCATACAATATCCCATTTTCATCTATCCAATCCTGTATTCTTTTCTTGACTAATTTCTCTAAGACCTTGATAGTGATTCCTGATATGCTAATCGGTCAGTAATTTACAACAGTAGTCTTGGAACCACCTTTATGCAGTGGAACTATTTTCCCCTCTTTCCACTCGCTCGGGACTAACCCAGACCCGAGACTCAAATTAAACAAAATGGTCAAGGGTACTGACAATTCTTTAGCTGCTTCTCGTATGACACAAGCTGGTATACCATCCAATCCCACGGATTCATTGACATTGAGGTTATGCAATAGACTACTCACCTCCACTTCATTCTCCATAATTCCCGTATAATCTACTGGTTTATTCGTTTCTGCAATGTCACCACCTGGATGATATATACTTGCAAAGTGCTCACTCAGTAACTCAACTATATCAACTGATTCAGTTACCTCCCTACCATCGGCATTCTTTAAAATCATTCTGCCATGTACATTTTTCCTTTTACTTGCTACATATCTAAAAAACTGTTTAGGATTCTCTTTAGCCTGCATGGCCAATATTCTTTCGTAATCCTTTTTTGCTTTTCTTACCACACTCGTTACCCTTCTGGCCTGCGCTTTATACCGTTCATTTGCCTGCCAGTCACCTTTCTCCTTAAATTCCCTCCATAGTTGTTTCTTTTTTTGCAGCTCAAGCTTAATGGTGTTATTCATCCATTTAACCCCTACTCGGTTTATTATTCGGACTCTAGGTATACAGTCAGCCATTGCTTCATGCAAACACTTCTTAACTGCCTCCCATGCACCATCAACTTCTAGTCCTTGCAGTTGTACATGCCATGGCACTGAACCAATCAAACTCCTAAGCTTGTCATACTTTCCAGCCCGATAATTCCACATGTACCCTGTCTTAATTGAAAATTCCACACCTTTAGCCACATCCCAAGTCAAGACCCTATGATCACTCTTACCAATTGGTGGCAATGTGGTCATATTTGTTACAGCCAAATCCTCAGATTTAATTACTAGGTCAAGCACTCTCTGACCCCTAGTATTTTCCATTATATGCTGTCGCAGATAGTTATCCCTTAATAACAGCATAAAATCCAATTCTTTCCTCCCATGTGTGTCCTCTCCTCACTCCAATCAATGCGACCATAGTTGAAATCTCCCATAATAATTATCATCCTTCCACTCATTTCTTCTATTTGCTTGTGCATACTATCACCACCATCTTTTCCATCACCTGGTCTATAGTAGCACCCAATTGTATATTTAGTTCTGCTAGCCACAATCTCACACCAGATGGCCTCAAATGGGCTCTTTTCTCTATCCTGCAATTCAACTTCTATTCTCCTTGGCTGTAGCTCATCAGCTATCATCAACGATACTCCTCCCCCCCATTTTATTCTCCCTGTCATTCCTGAACACACTATACCCATCACATTCAATCCCACTAGCAATATCATCTACAGTCAGCCATGATTTACTAATACCAATAACCTGTGGTCTGAAAGTGCCAACCATGGCCAAAAACTCTTCCTTCTTGTTCCTAATACTCCCAGCATTAGTGTACATGAATTTAAGACCCCCATTAGCCCCAACCCTACCTTGATGCCTTATATTAACTATCCCACTCTGATTTGTTGTCCTTATTCGCTCGGGCATATTATATTCATTCATACATTCAACTGCCTCCCTAAGGACTATATATGTACTCCTCTCCTCCCCCCTTAATAAATCTAGTTTCCCTGAATTTGCACATCCATTACATTCAGCAACACTTTCTCAAGTCTCCTTACACTGTAACCATTCAAATGCAAGCCATCCATCTTATATATTATTATTATTGTTCCGGGAAACTCCAAGGAGTCGACAGACTCATCGAGGGAGGCCCTAACATAATGTCAAGAACAACTATTCGACATTCACACAGTATCTATCATACCTTGCCTTGAACTCATTCACGGTCGCAGCACCCACAACAGACTCTGGAAGCTTATTCCACTCATTTACCACTCTCCAAGTAAAGAACCTAGCTCTAACACCCTTGTCAACCACGCTCTTGCCCAGCTTCCATGCATGGCCCCTAGTCCTCCCACCACCAGTCATATTTTCAAAAATATCTTCTGGATCAATCTTATAAAAACCCTTCAGTAATTCGAATGTCTCAATCATATCACCTCTCCTTCGCCTATCGTCCAATTTCTGCAACCCACAAATCTTCAACCTATTCTCATAAGGTTCATTCCACAGACCTGCTATCATCTTGGTCACTCGTCTCTGGACCCTCTCCACTTCCTCCCCATCACAAAGAAACTCTGGTGCCCATAGCTGGGCACAGAAGTCCAGATGGGGTCTTATCAAGGCTCGATACAGAGGAACAACAACTTGTTCGTCTCTGCATGTTAAAGTATTTTTCAGAAGCCAAGTGATTTGGTGAGCTGTTTTAGTTACTTTTGGAATGTGCCCCCTAAACTTCAACTCCCTATCCACCAACACTCCCAAATCCCTGGCCTCATCAATCTCCTGGAGTATGATTCCACCAATGCGATATACTGCTGCTATTCTTTTCACCCCAAAGTGCATAACCTTACACTTTGCCACATTAAATTGACATCCATTTTTCCTAGCCCAGTCCTCCAAACTATCCAAATCATCCTGTAAAATTTTGACATCTTGTGCACTCACAATTGCTCTACCCAACTTTGCATCATCAGCAAACAAGTGAACACTTCCTCTCAGATACTTTCCAATATCATTGATGAACAAATTGAAAAGCAGTGGTCCAAGAACAGAGCCCTGTGGCACTCCACTAGTCACAAGACGTCTTTTAGACTCCACTCCTGAATAAACCACTCTTTGATATCTCTCCTTCAACCACCCTCTTATCCATCTCACCAACCCTATATCTATACCCATCTGCTCCAGTTTACTGATTAGGGTTCCATGTGGTATCCTATCAAAGGCCTTGGCAAGGTCCAGTAGTATCACTGTAAACCCATTACCCCTATCCAGTTCAGCCGTCACTGTGTTATAAAACGTGAGCAAGTTACTGAGGCATGATCTACCCTTCACAAAACCATGTTGTCCCCCATACAATATCCTATTTTCATCTATCCAATCCTGTATTCTTTTCTTGACTAATTTCTCTAAGACGACAATGATTCCTGATATGCTAATCGGTCGGTAATTTACAACAGCAGTCTTGGAACCACCTTTATGCAGTGGAACTATTTTCCCCTCTTTCCACTCGCTCGGGACTAACCCAGACCCGAGACTCAAATTAAACAAAATGGTCAAGGGTACTGACAATTCTCTAGCTGCTTCTCGTACAACACGAGCTGGTATACCATCCAATCCCACAGATGTATTGACATTCAGGTTATGCAATAGACTACTCACCTCCACTTCATTAACCACAATTCCCGTATAATCTACTGGTTTATTCGTTTCTGCAATGTCACCACCTGGATGATATACTTTTGCAAAGTGCTCACTCAGTAACTCAACTATCTCAACTAATTCAGTTACCTCCCTACCATCGGCATTCTTTAAAATCAATCTGCCATGTACATTTTTCCTTTTACTTGCTACATATCTAAAAAACTGTTTAGGATTCTCTTTAGCCTGCATGGCCAATGTTCTTTCGTAATCCTTTTTTGCTTTTCTTACCACACTCGTCACCCTTCTGGCCTGCGCTTTATACCGTTCATGTGCCTGCCGGTCACCCTTCTCCTTAAATTCCCTCCATAGTTGTTTCTTTTTTTGCAACTCAAGCTTAATGGTGTTATTCATCCATTTAACCCCTACTTGATTTATTATTCGGACTCTAGGTATACTGTCAGCCATTGCTTCATGCAAGCACTTCTTGACTACCTCCCATGCACTATCAACTTCTAGTCCTTGCAGTTGTACATGCCATGGCACTGAACCAATCAAACTCCTAAGCTTGTCATACTTTCCAGCCGATAATTCCACATGTACCCTGTCTTAGTTGAAAATTCTACACCTTTAGCCACCTCCCAAGTTAAGACCCTATGATCACTCTCACCGATTGGTGGCAATGTGGTCATATTTGTTACAGCCAAATCCTCAGATGTAATTACTAGGTCAAGCACTCTCTGACCCCTAGTATTTTCCTTTTATAGATCCTTTTGCCCATCGAACTCACTCCACACATCCCCAAATTCCACACCACTCGTCATACATAACCCACGCATAAAGTCATTTGCAGTTATGGCCCTCCTTTTAAACATTTCACTGTCATACCATGGCAAAAGACTAATCATTCTAACTCTCTCACTCTTTTCTTTTGCTACCTCAAACAATTCATTCGGGTCCTCTATCATTTCCATTTTATCTCCTTTCAAAAATCACCTTGAGTATAATATACGTTAAAGATACCAAGCTATTTTAAGTATAAATATATCTGGTTTTACTCCATTTCCCAAGTAAGCAAACAGGCTAGTCAGCCAAGTTTGCGCCTGCAAGTAGGGGTGATCTCGTACGTAGTGCAACTCATGGTAAAGGTGGAATAAGCTCTGATTACTATTCTTAATATTTACCCTTAATTCAAAGCACATCTCCTAAAGGAGATGTATGATGCTATGTATTAAAGGCAAGGGGCCACTACCCAGACCGGTTTCGACCTTTATTGAGGTCTCATCAGTGGGAGCCAGGCTTAGAAATACTAAGATTTAAGTAATACAGAGCTTATATTTAAAATAGCTTGGTATCTTTAACGTATATTATACCCAAGGTAAAAAAACTTTCTACATCTGTCTCTCAACCTGAGATTTTTATTTAATAAGGAGAAGCACCTTATGGTAACTTTATTGAGACCTCAATAAAGGTCGAAACCGGTCTGGGTAGTGGCCCCTTGCCTTTAATACATAGCATCATACATCTCCTCCAGTAGATGTGCTTTGCATTAAGGGTAAATATTAAGAATAGTGATCAGAGCTTATTCCACCTTTACCACGAGTTGCCTAGACTTGCACTACGTACGGGGTCATCCCTACTTGCAGGCGTAAACTTGACTGACTTGTCTGTTTGCTTACTTGGGAAATGGAGTAAAACTAGGTTTATTTATATTTAAAATAGCTTGGTATCTTTAACGAACATTTTTTTTGCTAAGATCTCTGGTGGCATGGTCATTTAAAGGGAATGGGAGAGGAAGAGTTTCCTTCCATCTTAGCAAAAAAAGAAAAAGAAGAGAAAAGAAAAAAAAAAAGTTTTTTTGTCCAAAGATGGCATGAAATCTTTCTTCTGCTATTCCCTTTAAATGATCACGCCACCTGAGATTAGATCTGCTAACAGATTTCCAAATGTTAACAATGACAAGTTTCTTGTGATTTCTTTTTTGACATTTTTTTGAGATCATTTCTGTTCTTAAACACCAGACTGTGAATTCTAATCCCAGTACAATGGATGTTTTGGAAATTTCTTTAAATGGTTGACAATTTTCATCACCTGTTATGAAACTATCACTCTTGTTAGAAGCTTGAAGTGAATTAAAGAAGTATCATGTTGAAAGTTTTATTTCACTTGATTATCCTTTATCCAGGTGTATCTTCACATGTGAAGATACTTACTTTGCTTAATTACTTACTTCACTTTGCATGCGAAGTATCTTCACAACTGGGCTAATTGTGTATAGAAGCTAATGACTTCACATCAGTTACCTTACTATCCCATAATCAAAGCAAAGCACAAATCCATTTGAGTGTGCATAAAGCTATGCATTATGGGAAGGGCTACTTCCCAGACAAGTTTTGACCCTTTACTGAGGTATATTTAAGTGCAGGAATACCTCTCCAAAATCTCTGAGAGATCTATATGATCACTCTAAATCTCACTGAGATTTAGAGTGATCATATAAAGTGAGCAGTGGTTCTTAACCATTATGAAGTCACGGAACACTTTTGATTATAAAAAAAATTTGGGGAACACCAAAAGCATTATGGTCATAAAACTAACAATAAAAAATATGCATGGACTTGCCTTTTATAAAAATGGAACTTATTTTAATGCAATACTTGAGCTTGTAGGCTTTTGCAGATTTTTCTGCAATATCGGGTCTAATATGTGATATAGCTACCCTCATCTCTTTGTCTATTTTAGTAAGTCTCATGGTTTTTAGTTTTAATATTGGTTAATATTGAGAAACCGAGCTCACGCAAATATGATGTTGAAAACTGTGACAAAATTTTCAGTGCCCTTGTGGGGAGAGCTGAGTATTCGGCTTGGACAAAAATCTAAAATTCCTTAAGAGTCATTTCAGAGAATTTCATTTTTAGAGTATGATCCGTTGTCAAGGTAACTAATTGTTCTTATTCTTGTAATGAAAATTCACAACTGGATGTATTAACTGTGCCAAATGGATTTCGTATCCAGTCATAATTGTATATATTTAAGGAAGGAAAGTAACTTGAAATCTTTTCTTCCAATATTGTTAAGTGTTCTGTTATAACAGAAATTTTTATTATGGAACGAAGGAAACATATCTACTGTATTTTTTTCTGATATGCGGTTTTTCCAAAAGAGATACTTTTTTTTCTGAAAAGCTGACAATTTGTCAGTGGACATCAAAATATTTTAATTTTTCCCTTGGATACTTGTTTAATTACTTAATTAGCATTAATACACGTCAGCTAAATATGCCATTTTAGCACACCAAATATAATTTTGAAGACATTTTACAAAAGCATCTGTACCTTGATTTTGAAAAAAGGAGACAGAGAGAAAAAAGGAGAGCAATCCCAGACAGAGAAGGCCAGTTCAAGTTAACTCAGATAAGGCTAGCCACCTGGATTTCAGTAATCTTTGCGATTTAGTTTCGATTCGTCTTTTGGTTGTTCATCTGCATCAGACTGGTGGAAAAAAAGATAGCCTTTGGCTACATGATGACATAAAAGAGTAGAAGCCTTTTTCTCTATCTGTCTTTTCTTTTTCCTATTACTATCAGAGTTGGCTCTTGCACCCCTATCCTAACTACTCTATAAATATGATGAACACCCCTTTACTTTATCACCTCAATAAAGAATGAAACTGGTCTGGGTAGTGGGCCTTCCCATTATGCATAGCATTATACACACCCAAGTGGATGTGTGCTTTGCATCATGGGATACTAAGGAAAATGGTATGAAGTGATTAGCTCTATATACAAGTAGCTCTTCACATTCTAATTTTGTTTGCTTACACTTGGATAAAGAATTAAACCAAGATTATAATTTCTTGGCATCTTTAATTTAAACAAGTATCATGTTTGTTCTTTAGAGCAGGATTTCTTGATTATTCAATTCTGAGCCTACCCACAGTACTAAATATAGTGTAGCAACCTTTCTTGGATAGAGAGTGATATATATATATATAATACTGTATATAATTAATTAATAATAACAGTTCTTTAAGTGAATTCTCAAGTGTTTTTTTTTTTTTTTTCACAGATCTCCGAAAGTATAGGACTTACAATGGAAATTTAGTCAGAGATCTGCTTCGAGCTATGAGAAATAAAGTAAGATTTGTGTCTTTAATAAGTAAATTTTTATATACAGTTAATACTCTGAAATCCAAAGTAATACTGGTACTTTATATTGCTGTGCTTATCCTAATAATGATAGCATAAACTAAAAATTATAATTTTATAAGCTAGCATGTGTGAAATTATTGACTTTCGATAAGTAGATACAGTGCTGAGTATATGTTATTTGTATGATCTTTACAACTGGATCAGAATGCAAACTTCCAAAGAATACTCTCTCTAATGATTTTATTAATGATGATGGTGATCATCATCATGTGTCATCTCTGTCCAGGAGGTTGACTGCCATGATATGACTCATGGTTGACTATGGGCATAAGGATAATGTGGTAAGGACCTTATCTCTTTCACATTGTTGTAAGTGTTGACAGGCCAGTTTCCCTGTTCTGCTTTATGAAAACCAGAGTTTTTAGGTGAGAAACCCTTCTACCTCCATATGAGACTGGCTAACTCACCTCTAGTTGAAAGAGACCAGGTAAAGGTTCCTCGTGTCATGGGCGTGAATTGAATCCAGGTCTTTCCGACCAGAGGGCTTAGCTTACTGACTGAGCTACAGAGGCTCTTTTTATTAATGATGCTAAGTGTGCTAAAATAATACATAGTGATATTTATTATTATTATTATAATTATTATTGCATAACACCTCCAGGGAGTCCTAAGACTCATTGAGGGAGGGGACCTACTCTGCAACTCTCTGTCTCCACCACTCCATCAATCACAACTACCTTCATCTACACCAACGCCATCTACCGCCGACTACCACCACTAGTATTTTCATATAGAATTACAAACATCCATGCCCACAGTGAGATTCAAACCTGCAGCCTTTTGGCTGGAGAACAGATACACTAACCACTCGGCCAACCAGGCCAGTGGTTAGCGTATTTGGTTAGGAATTTGACAGTCCACTCAGGAAGAGATATTTATGTTAGAATTAATTTTCTTTAGCATCTGTAGCATGAATCTTGAGAATGAAAATGCAAGTGTTTAATCTCACAAGATGCAGACTGACCAGATAATATGCACAATTCACACAGATATGGAATCTGTGAAGAGGATTAACTGTATGATCATAGTATTAATTAGGCTAATTAAGTTACTTTTCTGTTAGCAGGCCACTGAGTCTAACATGTTGAGGAGAGATCAAAATTTATTTTGTATTCTTACAAGAGTCATAATTTTTAACCAGCATTTTGGGATTTCTCAGTCTCTTAAAAAAAACTTTGCATTCAAATGATTCAAAAAGAAAACAGTGCATAATTATATAATAACTCAATCAAAATTTTTTGTTTTTCGTCTAGAGCACAGATTCTTAATTTTTTTTTTTTTTAAATCAATATTTGCTGTGACCCACAGTTTAAGTACCACCGATCAAGAGCATCTGCATAGCTAAGAATCATTTATCTAAGCAAATTTGTTATGTATGTTATTTTCATTAAGAAGATGGCATAACGTACATCCTGTTTTGGGAATGAATAATGTAATGTAGAGGCTTTTGAACAATCCTCCCTACTAACTGTTGAAACCAAGGCTAACAAGAGAGAGGAACTTGTGTCCGATTGAAAAAATGTTTGCTTCCTATCCTCCCAGCAACAGAAGGCACATTAATAATGAAGACAAAAACAGATGCAATTTATTCTGGCCCCATGTCCCTTCCAGAATGAATGTCTGGTCCAAGGAATTTATACTAGCTCCCCACCCTCCCTCTTTTTTTTTTTTTTTTTTATTTGTGGAACATTCATCAGAAAAACACGATGGTAAGTGTATATCTACAAGTAGATATAAAGGATACAATAACAGTACTACATAATAAAAATTAAATTAGTACTTGCTTCCTATTGACAGTTCTTACACATTTGTCAAGTTTTACTGTTCACTTCTGGTGTTCCTCTAGGCCAGCAATTTTCAACCAGTGTGCCGTGAGATTTATTAAAACAAATTAATTTAAAGAAATAATGTCATAATTTGCTTATTTATTTATTAGTGTCTGGTCTTCCATCTTCTTGTGTGTGTAAATCAATCAAAATTATGCCAGATATTTTGCCAGATCATCAAAAAAATATATTTTTAGTGTGTCGCAGAATTTTAATAATTAGTCTAGGTGTGCCGTGTCATGAAAAAGATCGAAAATCACTGCTCTAGGCCATTTTTTCCTACCATTCTGACATCAAACACGTGTTTTCTTAACTTTTCTTTTCTTTCCTATCTTGTTTAACTTACCATACTACCTGAGATTAGCTCTGCTCACACATTCTTGAATACTAATGATGTCAAGTTCCTGTCTAATATATTCATTTTTAATATGATTGTGCCATTGATGTCATCTGTTCATCATCAAATTCCTGATATGTACTCTAAGGGAGTGTGCATGATAATTATGATAGTACTACATGAAAAGTTACACCATTACTAACTTGCAGTCAATAATTTTCCTCCAAATTGATCTGTTAGCTGTCAAGACTCCATTATTATCACTCTATCTACATCATAATCTTCCTCTGGGTCCTGCCTAACTGGGAAAGAATGTTTGTTTTGCTAATCTTTTGTCTCCCATTCTGTTTAAGTGACTATATCACCTGAGATTAACTTTACTAATACACTCCTGAATGCTAACAATGACAAGTTCTTTTGTAATATCCTCATTTTAATGTGATAATGTCATTGATCTTAAATCTTTAAATCAAGTGTTTTATTTCTAACGCATCTCTCAGATCTATAAGTTAAAATTAGTTTGAATACTGTCTTGTATGCTAATTTAGTGTTCTGACTAATTTCTTTCTTATTCTATATAAATTTATTCAACTGACTTCCTACCTTACCAGCTTAACTAATCCTGTTGTTTATTTTCATATTTAATTTACCATTTTCACTAAATTAAATACCTAAAATATTTTGCTTTTTCTATAAGTTCACCATTCAGGATATAGTTGGTGTTTTTTTTTTGTTTCTGCCTGTTTTCATTGTCTTTGTCTTTTTATTGCTGATTTTCATACCAAATTTATTATAACAGTTATTCAATTTAATCCGGGAATCTTGCAGACTCATACTGGATTTATTCAGAAGTATAACGTTGTCTGCATAAAGTAGAGCTAAGATTAACATCATAAATTTTGATATCAGTTGTAATACCACTTTCCTTCATAGTGTGATCTTTGTAGATAATGAATAACAGTGAAGATAATGTGCACCCTTTCGCACACTGAACTTCTATATGAACTTCTATTTAAGCTGAAATTCTTCAGCTTAAATAGAGACTATATTGCTGATGTAATACCCTATTTACACCATATAAGTGTAGCATTTTGAAGAGCTTTCCTCTTGGCACCTTGTCATATGCCTTTTCCAGATCAACAAAACTTAAATACAAATCCTTGTTATATTCCAAAGATTATTCAATTATTTGTCTAAAATGAAAATCTGATCCTAATAATATTTTTTTTGACCTGAATTCAGTTTGTTCTTCATCAAAATTCCCTTCCACAATTTTTCTTAGCCGTTTCTCAAGAATAAATCTTGCCATTGGTATGGATCTTTTTTTTTTGTACAGAACTGAACGTAATTCTCACATTCAGTTTTATTTGTTTTTATAGATGGATACTATGAGAGCTCTACTCCAATCATCTGGAATTTGACCCTCTGATTGGGCCTTCTGAATTATGCAATGCATTGCATAATTCAGAAGGCCCAATCAGAGTGGAAAACTTTTATACCTCCAGTTACTTTTATACCTCCACTTTTATACCGCCAGTGGAAAACTTTTATACCTCCATATTTGAGCATTTCTAGCTGAATTTCATCTACTCCACTGCCTTTTCATATTTCAGGTTTTTAATGATTATTTGTACTTCAAGTATAGATATGTATTCCTATTGGGAGTTTTCTACCTTGTACAGTACTTTTTCTCCATTTCTAAGCTTTTTCAATAGTCTCCAAAGTATTTTGCCATCTGTCTGACATTTATTTTCTGGTTCTTACCAAAGTCTTCCCATGACTTTTGTTTAGCTAGTTTTACACAGTGCTTTCTCACATTTTCTCTGTATTCTCTAAGAGCACAAGCTGAAATTACTTGCCAGGAACTTTCAATATGCTTTCTTCTTGGCACTGAATCTCTAACATTTGGTTCTTGTTTTCAAATTCTTTTGTTTTTTCTTTATTGATGTTTGTGCATTTGACTCTACAGTTCACCTCTGAAAGCTGTTCAACCTTGATTCATTTCAAAACTTTCTTACACACTCTTCTTTTCAGTATGAGATTCAGTTTTATTCTGCTCAAAACTAAATGGTGATCACTTCATATTTCAATTCCTCTATGTACTCTTGTGTTGTCCTGAACCAGTGGAAAAATATTGCTATCAACTATGACATAGTGGTCAATGAGACTTTTCTTATTTCTTCCATCTTCTCTCCATGTGAATTTGTGCACCTTTTTATGTTGGAATGTGGTGTTAGTAATAAATAATCCATATCCTGAACGGAAATTTAGCATCAATTTATCATTATTATTAGCTTTGTGCTTTTCTCCAAATTTTCAAAAACATTTCTATATGCCTGGTAATCATTTCCTTCTCTGCTGTTTAGATCTACAACAAGGACCAATTTTTCATTGTGTCAGTTGCTTTCTCTAATGCCTCAAAAAATTCCTCCAATTCTTTCTTGGTAGAATCTTCTATTGGACTATAACCGCAAATAAGTCTCATTGTCCAGTTCCCCATTCTGATATTTGCCCACATCACTATACTTATTATTGCCTGCCATTCAAGAAGATTATCCTCATATTTAGTGGTGAATACTATAGCTACTCCCTCTTTTCCCTTATTGTTATTGCCTGAATATAACATTTTGTGTCTGTTGCTAAGAAAGATCTCACCTGTTTTTGTCTTCTTTATTTCAGTCTTGCCTATTATGTCGATCTGGTACTTATCCAATTCTTCTGCCAGTTCTATTTCTTTTCTATTGAGCTTCTTATGTTGATAGTAACAATCTTGAACTCTGTTGATGTTGAGTAGCTGTTGATTTGTTCCGGTAGCTGACTTTGTGCTGTTCACCCTGGTTTCCTGACAAAAACAATAGGGGCTCTTGTTTAGCTGAGCAATGCCTGAGCTATAATGAAATTCTGTCATGTTGTATCATCATTTTACATTATGGTTTAAGCCAATAAGAATACAGTTTGGTCAGCTAAATTCCAAATTGCCTCGATTGTTCAGTGTCTAGATAGATACCTAACTGGGTGCACCACAAGAAGTTGAGGATTGGACATTCAGTCAGAGCCACATTCTGTTCTCCACATTCCTTAAAATGCTATGTGGAGGTCTCCTTCCAGTTATACAACTTTGACCCTTAAGCATCCTGCCATCTGCTCACTGTTCTGATTTTCTTCAGAACTTGCATATTAGTGCTCTCTGATCAACTGTTTGTTGTTGTTTTTTCTCATTCAACTCTTAGAACACAAAATTGATTTGAACACTTTCTTATATACTGCTAATTTAACTTATTTGTTTTTGTCAATATCTCTGTTATCCATACAAATTTATTCAACTGTCTCTCCATCATACCAGCATTGCTTATTCTGTTATTGTTATTATTATGTGACACCTCCAGGGAGTCCAAAGACTCATCGAGGGAGAGTGTGCCAACAGCATCGAACGATTGAACTCCTTCCAACTACTAACCATGCTCAAACTTGCTTAACCTTTTGCGTGAGCCATTAGTAGCAGAGGTTCTACCAATCGACCAACCTTTGCTGGCTGTTTATTCATTACCATATTCAATTTTTGCTATCTTCACCAAAATGTATATCTAAATAGTTAAAATTTTATTTGTTCTATAAGTTCTTTCACCTCTCTTTACTCCGATGCCTCTCAAAGCACAATAAAATACTGTTCCAGAGAAAATTGCTATCTACTATTACAAATTATTCCTGTGATTTCTGCATGTTGATTATGTTTATAAAGTGAGAGTTGGCTGTTATTACTCTATATATTGTTTTATTATTACACCCTCCATGGAGTCAGCAGACTCATCATGGGATGGGTTCATTCAACTGACACCATACTGAATCTTAGAATCCTTAATCCTCCCTGCATTAAGAACATATTCTAGTAATGTCTTCCATTCACTCACACTTCTGTGTTTAAAAAAAAAAAATCTACTATTCACACCCCTCTTCACCACATTCTTACATAACTGCCAGGGATGACCTCTTGTTCTTCCCCTCCTACTCTTTTTGTAATCTTCTCTGGATTAATCTGATAAAATTCCCTCACTGACTTAAACATTTCTATCATATTATTTCTTATCCTCCTATCAACCAAACTCTGCAATCCACATTTCTTTAATCTCTACTTAGCCAGCATTCCAGAGTCCTGGTGTTGTCTTAGTTGCTTGGCTCTGAACCCTCTCCAATGCTTCCAAATCACATTGAAAACCAGGTGACCAAATCAGAGCATAATATTCCAAATGTGGTCTGACTAGTGCTTTATAGAGTGACACAACCACCTCCTTATCCCTACTTGTTAGCATACTTATCATAGCAGCACTACAATGTGTGGTGACCATTATATTTTCATGCAAAGGCACTGCATTTTGCAGTGCCTTTGCATGATATAACTGTAACATTTTGAAAGCTTTCTTCCTTTGCTTATTGCATGCCTTTATTGATTCTTTTCACAGTTTTTTGTTTAAGGAGGTTTAAGACAGTTTGTCTTAAACCTCCAGTACTTGAAATGCACTTAACTTATCTTTCATAGATTTTTCTCTGTAGTCTTTGCATACATGCATTTACAGTAGGATTTCAGTATCATTTCTTCTTTTCCAGAATACTTCTTAAAATTCTCATGTTTGGCATGAGATTATTCTGATTTTTCTGTCCTGCAGACAGCTTTTCCACATGCCATACTTACTGAAATAAGCCATGTTTTTTTGTTGTTTTTTTTCATATTTTGTCATTAGGTTTCCAAGGTTTGGTTTTGGTTTTCAAATGTGTTCCTTTTTCTCATGTGGTCATTATCTCGTGTATCCAGTAGCTGAAGAGTGACAATCAAATAGGTTATAGCTAAGGTTAGGATTGGATTAAGGGCAATTTCTGTTGATTCCATAAGCTTCTCTCCAGTTCATTGTAGCATCTAAAAATGTTTTCTGATTTGTTCCAGATCATACATATATAGTAGTTCCTCCTTATCTGCAGGCGATATGTTCCAAGACCTCCCACAGATACCTGAAACTGCAGATAGTACCAAACCCTATATATACTATGTTTTTTGCTATACATACATACATACCTGTGATAAACTCTAATTTATAAATTTTAATTTGTCTGAATGTGAATGGAATCCTAGCAACCTCAGCTCACATTTTTTTTTATTTTTTAATGTTTATTTATTATTAATTTATGATTTGAACTTTCTAGAACTTTCACTTTTTCACTTAAAAGGAAGCACTTTACCGCTTTTCTTTGGCATATCCGAATTTCCAGCTTCACTACTTTTGCACTTTGGTGCCATGATTAAGTACAATAAGGGTTACTTGAACATAAGTGCTGCAATACCATGACAGTCAATCTAATAACCGAGAACTACTTAGAACTGTGCGCAATATAAAACTTATGAATTGTTTATTGCTAAGAGAGCTAAATGGCTTCATTTCAACAATATAAAATTATATAGGCAAAGTGGATACTAGATCCAACATTATTTCAAAGCCAAATGTTTGTAGAAACTATGATAGTTTCATAAGTTAACCTGAAAGTTTATGAGAATACATTCCTCTGCATCCCTGAGTTGCCTTAGCTTGCACTACGCACTAAAGTAGTCTAGTATCCACTTTGTAATGTTTGTAATGTAATGTTGTCTAGTATCCACTTTGCCTATGTAATTAGAAACTGTTTATGTTTGGAATTTTCCATCTAATATTTTCAGACTGGGGTTGACCACGAATAACTGAAACTGCAGATAAGGGGGGACTATGGTGTGTATGTGTATATATATCACTTTCACACCAATGGAAGTTGTAGTCCTGGAGAAATACTTCAAGGGGGGGAACGCTGTCCCACACAATTTAGACAGAAAGATGACTTGAAGTAGCTGATTTTATGAGCCAGCAGATCAATTGTAAAAGGATGTTGGACAGTTATTGCTCATGTTGCTTTAGGTTTGACAGAAATTGGAGTCATAATGGATGCTAGTTCTGCTGAACAACATCCATGAAAATATCTGCAGAAGAGAAACAGTGCAAAAACTGATCATCTGTGAGACATTGTTTGAGGAGAGTGAGAGATGAGTCATTAATCAACTAAACTGCTCTCTTCTGAGCAGCATCAAGAATTTATACTCCCGAACAGAAATCCAATAGGTTCTTACTGTGGTTAACTTTTCTCCAAATTTTCCCCATAAGATTGATCCCGTTCCTGTGGTGGTTCTCAGTAAGATCTGTAAAATACATATGAGGGCGCTAGAGTCGCCGTGGGGAATTTGAGCTGTGCTGAAAAAAGTGCTTTTTTAATCGGTGTGTTATCGGTAATTTTAATCGTGCTTTTTAATCGGTAATATGTTTTTGTAGTGCTACGTTGTTTTCTGGAATACATGGTTGTTTTTGAAGTTAGTTTTGTTGCTATATTGTGTATTTTGGTTACCGAGAAGACTGGGTCGGAATTGGATGCATAACGGGGGAAGACAAGACAAAGATAGCATAAGTTTTCATTATTTTGTTTTATTTTATTTATATTTAGTATACTTAAATGTTTTGTTTGTAATTGTTTGTACTTTTACTTATATAGGTATACTCAGTTATACTTATTTAGCATTTAGTTGCGACACAATTTTTGACACTAATTTGCAATACTATTTTGAATAATGGCGGCAGCGGCAGTTGAAATTGCAAATGGCGTATCACCAAGTCCTCCCCCGTTTAAGGACTCCATTTTGCGTGATATCATACGGGATTTTGTAGCATGCGGGACTTGCAGAATGTATGCGTCCCGGCAATTGTTTATGTGGCAGGTGAGAGAAGGGGTAATACGTATGTGTGCAAAATGCAGGCAATGGGAGGAACTTGGTGAGTTAGAGATGACTATAACTGACTTCGTTGAGTCAGAGATGGGAGATTCTCCGCGTAGAGAGATGAGTGGTATGATAGAGGGCGAGAGAAATATGAATAAAATAATGAGAATGGGGAATATGGAAAGGTTGAATGATAGTGAAAGTTTTTGTTGATGGTCTCAATTGGGAGGATGAATGGCAAATAAGAGTGGCTGACTTGCAGAGAGAGAGAGATAGATGAGCTGAAAGAGCAGGTGGAATGTCTAGGGAATGAGATGAGAAGTGTGAAAGATGAGATTAGACGAATCAGAGTAGGAGTGAGAGAGAGTTATGGGAATGATAGAAGAGGAGAGAATAGGAATAGTAGAAGAGCGGGAATGAAAGAGAGAGAGATGGGAATAATAGAAGAGGAGAGAATAGGAACAGTGGAAGAGGGAGGAATGAGAGAGAGAGTTATGGGAATGATAGAGGAAGAGAGAATGGAAACAGTAGGAGAGAGGGAATGAGAGGAATGCAAAGGATCACAGGAACCAGGGATAGAGTAATGTCAGGAAGGCAGGTAAGTAGGGAATCACAGAGAGAAGGTGTTAGAGGGGAGAGAGAGAGAGAGAGTGAGGAATGCATGTGTGCAATCAAGGAACAGAGTGGTAAGAGGTGTAATGTATGGGGACTCAATGATACGTGGTGTTCAAGATAGGATGCGTGAGAAGTATTTGCCTGGAGGAATGATACAAAGTGTGGCTATGGCAATTAAAAGGGGTGAAAGGATGGATGAGATGATTGTGATGGTAGGAACAAATGACTTGAGTGGTAATGTAAATTGGGCAGCGAGAGATATGAGATTCTTGCTAGAGGTTGTACGAAAGAAGATGCAGAGAGGAAAGATAGTGTGCATGTTGCCTAGGTATGATTGTGACGAGCTGAGCAGAAGAGCAGTAATATTGAATAACTAGAATGTGTCAGAAGAGAGGATTGGAATATGTGGATGCTTGGAGGGCATTTGAGGACAGAGAGGAATTGTATGCGAGAGACAGCTTGCATTTGAATGAGGAAGGACGTAGGCATCTGGAAAGATTGCTGTTCTGCACGAGTCAGTGTGTTCCAGGGTGGATGGTAGCAGGGGAATGGGTGTGAATGGGAATTCACACCCATTCCCCTGCTACCAACCCCCCCCTGGAACACACCCCAAGTACCCATCTTGTGGGAATGGGTACTTGGGAGAAGGGGGACAACATCAGGTAATGCTGAGCCCAGTGGAGTCTAGAGGGGATAATGCTGGGTATAAAAACAATGGCATTTTTATGCTTTATACTAATGCAGGAGTATCCAGAATAAAGGAGAGGAATTGGTGGCACTGATAGCATCAGCCTGGCCAGAGATTATTGGGATCACTGAAACGTGGTTGACAGAAGAGGATATAATAACAGGAATAGAAGTAGAAGGGTACAGCATTTTTCAGCAGGATAGGAGGGGAAAACGTGGTGGTGTAGTGATTTTGAAAACATATGGTGCAAAATAGAGGTGGCAAGACAGGATATTTAGTGGGGTGGTGCTACAGACCAAGAAACACAGAGGGTGGGGATCAGGAGATGTTTAGACAATTGAGCTTGGCAAGTGCAAGAAGAATGATTGTTATGGGAGATTTTAACTACAGCAGTATAAATTGGGGAGAGGAAGATGCATGTAGCAATAAGGGAATGGAATTTCTAGAATTCTTGAGGGATGAATGTCTTAGGCAACATGTAATAGAGGGAACAAGAGGTTCAAGAGTTTTGGATTTGGTCGTAGCCTCAAAAGAGTTGATAATAACTGAGTGACATCTCTCCCACCAGTTGGAGAGAGTGACCATATGGTTTTGACTTGGAAGATGAATAGACATGCAGGAGTATCAAAGAGACGAGAACAGATGTGGAATTATAAGGCAGGTGATTATAATAGTCACCTGCCTTATAATCCTGATGCCAACTTGGGGAAGTTTCATGGAGGGAGGAATTGGAAGGACAGGATTTTATTTATTCATATGGCATGAATATCAAAGCATGCAGTACAATACACTTTAATAACATATAAAATTAAAAGGTTACATCCATATTGGTCAGATAGTTCATAGCTTCGGGTGTAGCACTTAAAAAGTCCAATTTGTCTCCTGAATATGCTCTGAGATAACACTGAGTCACAATATGGTTCACAGTTTGTCTCTGAGCTCCACAATCACAATGTGGGGATGGTCATTTACCCCATTTAAAAAGCATGTCCGCACATACACCATGACCAGTTCGTATTCTATTAAGCTGAGTCCAGGATTTTCGTGGGAGGTGTGAGCAAGCATCAAAACTTTCTTGTAATTCATTGAGAGAAAATTTTGTGATGTCATCTGTATGGCTCTCCCACTGTTCTTGCCACTTTTGCTTCAAGTCAAAGTTAGAATGTAGTAGTAGTTGGGCTAATTGTAGTGGTGGATGTCTTGATCTCAATCATCGTACACTTAAGTCTGGGAGATCTAAATGTATTGGTAAGGCTGTGTTCTCCAAGATTTTATTATACTCCTGTAAGAGAGCCTTAATCCTGCGCAGATTCGGTGGAACAATGTTACTAAGAGCTGGAAGCCAGTGTGTGGGCATGGATTTAATTGTGCCAGAAATCAGTCTCATTGTATTATTTTGTTGGCTATCAACAAGTTTAACATGTGTGCTATTTAGCCACACTGGTGAGCAATATTCAGCAGCAGAGAAAACTAGACCAAGAGCAGTAATCCGCAGATTATCGGCTGTTGCTACCCATGTCATGCCTATTAGTTTTTGTATTATGTTGTTACAGGTTCTTAACTTAGCAGAAACGTTTGTTAGGTGTTGCTTGTAAGAGAGCGTGTAGTCCAGGGTAACGCCCAAGTACTTTGGAAACTTATTGTGTCGTAGTAAACATCCTTCAAAGAAGATATGTAAAGTGACATCTGCCATGTGATTATTAAGGTGAAAGCTTGATACTTCTGTTTTGTCTGGATTGAGCTGGAGCCTCCATTTTTTATAATATTCACCTATAGTTTTCAGATCTTTTGTAAGTATGTCTTCAGCCTGACTCATGTTTTTGTGTCGAATGGCAATTACAGTGTTATCAGCATAACAGAACTTGCATGAGATGGTAGCAGGCAAGTCATATGTGTATAGGTTATAAAGTAAGGGTGCCAATACTGACCCTTGTGGAAGATCATTATTAAGTTTTCATTGTCGGGACATTTTATTTCCTAATATAACTTGAAAGAAACATTCAGTGAGTATGGAGGAAATTAAGTGTGCAGTCCGTTTACGTGGGACAATGCTAAGAAATTTGTATAAGACCTTCACGCCATACTGTATCATAGGCTGCTGTTAGGTCCAAGAAGACAGCTGATGTTTTTTCTTGCTTCTGAAATCCAGCTTCTATGTATGATGTTAAAGTGAGCACTTGATCACAGCAACCACGTTTTTCTCTAAAATCAGCTTGCTCAATCGGGACATGCTGCATAATTGGTATGGACAATCTGTTGTACAAAAGGCGCTCTAACATTTTATAGGTGCAACTCAATAAAGCAATAGGTCTGTAACTTTTTGCCTCCTGGGGTGGTTTTCCAGGTTTAAGAATAGCAATTATTTTTGTCTTCTTAAACTGGCTAGGTAGTCAGCCAGTCATTAATATATCAGAAAAGAATTCACAGAGCCATTTTATGGTATTTGGCCCGCTATTAATCAGAAATTCAGGATGGACACCATCGAAGCATGGGGCCTTGCCTGCTTTGATATCTTTTATGACGGCTTTTACTTCATCTATAGTGAAGATTGAGGCATATTGTGAGAAAGCAGGGGCATTTAGTTTTAAAGCTCTAAGTTCTTTCTTAACTTTCTTGGTATTTTCACGGTCCCTGGGTATATTAATGATTTGATATATTAAAGATTTGATTAGCTATTTTCTCAGAGGAGATGATTGTGCTTTTTCTTTTAGGTAGATTAGTTGTGGATAGTTGTTGGAGAAGATTCCGAGCTTTTCTACGTGATCGTTTGAAGTCAAGGTTTTCAACCGTATCAATCCATTTTGTTTTTCGAGATGAGTTCAGGCTATGTAGTAATTCATCTGCTATTTCAGGATCTTCACTTTTCAGGACCTCTCTGTAGAGATGTTCACTCTCTTCATTCCATCCGGCGACATAATCTTTTCTGTAACCTCTACGGATATATTTTTTCGCAGTTGATATGATTGCTCCTACAAATCTCTTGTACTCTGCAACTCTAGCAGGTATCCACCAAACACATTTATCCAATTCATTCGCAGAATTTCTCCAATTTGCTTTTTTAAAATTCCAACGCGGTCGTGGAAAGGATCTTGCTATAGGTAGTGTCATACCAATTTCCAGTAACACGGTCGATGTTGACTGTGTGGGAAGTTAGAAAGTAGATATCGTTTTGCTGGTAATGTTTGCCCTTCTGTGTTTATTGAAACAAAACATAAGTCTGGAGTAGACTCTGTTTGCCATGCTGATGATCTAAAGGTGTTTCTATCTTTGGCATCAAATACAAGGTGTATATTATTTATTTCTGCCCGTTGAATGAGGGTAGTCCCGCAGTCGTTGTTATCATGGTACTTCCATTCTTCATGATGGCTGTTAAAATCACCAATCCATACTGTTGGATGTTGATAAGTAGGTTTCACATCTATAGACCATGATGTTAAAGGAGGTTTATAGACATTGACTATTGTTATGTTGTGAATTTTCACACTCACAAGATGGGTATCGTTATCACATCTCGTTGTCAGGACAGAAGCATTTTCTATATCATCCTTGATATATGTTGCAATGCCATAATTCCAGTAGTATGTAGCACCAATCAATCAGAGTGTAACCAGTTATTTTTCCTCTTCTATTAAGGTCATCTTCATTTTCATCTTGAAGAAGCACATCAATGTTATTTTCTTGTAGTATTTTGCAGAATCATTTCTCCAAAATTTGCAAAAATTTTGGAGAAATGACTATGGAAGAATAACATTGTGTGATAAAAATGGGAATAGAGTGACTGATGCAAAGGACATGGCAGAATTGTTCGATGAACACTTTATTGGAGTATTTCATCCTGGAGGAGTAAATTTTAATACTAGAGGGATAGGGCAGGTTCAGGGTTTAGAGGTGCAGGAGGAGAGTTTGTTCCAAATACTGAGTACTGTGAATGTCAGTAAAGCTGTGGGACTGGATGGTATTTCACCATGAATTTTGAGAGAATGTGATAAAGAACTGACAACCCCTTTGACCTGGGTTTTCAATGAAAGTCTGGCTGCGGGAAAGGTGCCCATGGAATGGAAGGAAGGAGAGTGACATTAATATGATTAAATTAGATATTTCAGCCAATGGCTCCTGCCATTGCATAAGGGCGGGAGCAGACTGGAAATATCTAATTATAGGCCAGTTTGTGTGTCATCAGTAGTTGTTAAGATCTTGGAGAAATTAGTGATGGATCGTATACAGCATTGGACAGATGAGGATAATGTTATCTGTGAGAGTCAACATGGATTTGTGAAGGGGCGCTCTTGTTTTAGTAATATGCTAGCCTTTTATAATAAAGTTACAAGAGCAGTAGATGAGGGAAAGGCATATACTGTCATTTTCTTGGACTTAGCAAAGGCATTTGACAGGGTGCCACATGATAAGTTGATATTTAAGTTGCAGCACATGGGTCTGGATGTCAGGTTGGTCAACTGGATTCAGGATTGGCTGTCCAATAGGTATCAGAGAGTTGTGTATGGTAGGGCAGTTTCAAGGAGACAGAGGGTCCCACAGGGCTCAGTACTGGGACCAATATCGTTTAACCTTTATATCAATGACATTGTCAGTGGATTGCAGGGGGATATTCAGTTGTTTGCAGATGATATGAAGCTGGGAAGGGTTATTAGTAATAGTGCAGATGTGGTAGCCCTGCAAGAGAATTTGAATAAGCTAGTCAGATGGGCAAATGAATGGGGGTATCGGTTTAATACAGCAAAATGTAAGGTCTTGAGGTTTGGAGGAGCTATACTGGAGGAAGTATGGGAGACAAGAGATCTGGGATTGATGATTGATAGAAACCTGATATTTAGGGGTCATATTGCAAAGGTAGTGGAGGTAACACAGAGGATTGCTGCAATAATGAGAAGGAGACTGACCTGCAGAGATAAAAGAGTTATCATTCCATTGTATAAGATCCTGATCAGACCACACTTAGACTATTGTTCCTCATATTTGGTCTTCAGGATTTGAAGGGGATAAATTAACTGTGGAAAGGGTACAAAAGCAGATAACAAAGATAGTTTCAGGACTGTACAATGTTAGTTATGAGGATCAACTGAGGGAATGTGGACTGCAGTGTATGGTGAATAGAAGAAGGAGAGGTGATATGATTGAGACTTTTAAATTGTTGAGAGGTGGTTACAGGGTTGACACTGGAGAGTTCTTTCGCTTGGTTGAACAGCGGGAAGGAGTAATGACAAGGGGCCATCTCTGGAAGTTACGAAAGGAACTGTGAGCAAGAGGGTGAGGAGTGGTTTCTTTGCATGGAGGGTGGTTGAACCATGGAATGCATTGCCTGATATAGTGGTGAGAGCGAGAACGGTCAATGAGTTTAAGGGGTGGTATGATAGACATTATGAGGAGCTCCCATGATGAGTCTTGATAGGCTTTGTGTTTCTTAGGAAGGACCTCCTGCCATCAGTCTTTTGACTCCATGGAGGCCTAAATAATAATAATAATATTTCTACTTTGGAAGTTTTTTTCACTTGGTTAGACTATAAATTATATATTTAGTTTAATCCTTTATCCAAGTGTAAGCAAACAAAGCTTGCGCGTGGAGTATCCTGAGGACTGGGGCAACTCGTGGCCAAGGTGGACTGAGTTCACATCACTTTCCTTAGTATCCTATAATGCAAAGCACATCTCTTTGCAGACATGTATAATGCTATGCATTATGGGAAGGGTCACTAACCAGACTGGTTTCGACCTTTCAGTGGGAGCCAGACCCCACCTTTGCCAGGAGTTTCCCCAGTCCTGAAGATACTTCAGACGCAAACTTTGTTTGCATTCACTTGGATAAAGAATTAAACTAAATATATAATTTAATATTTCTACTACTCAGATTGATATCCTGTCCAGCTGTTTAGTTTTCTAACAAGAACAAGCAGCTTTTCCTTTTTTCCTTGTCAGCAGCCCTCTCTGATGACTCAAAATTTCTCTATTTTTTCCTATTAGAACCTTCTTTGTTTATATTCATATCTCACAGCTGAGATAAATGTTATTGATTAGGAATGAACTCATCCTTTTAAAGACTACTTTCTGGAAATGTAATCATAAAACAGTAAGCGCTTATGATATTATTTGAGATTATGAATTCCATCCCATTATTTAAATTCATGCTGGTATTATTATATGCTAGTTTTAACTATAACAAATACATCATAGAAAGGTTTTCTGCTCAGTTACAATGTAAATTATACTAGAAGAAAGACACTAATGCATCCAAAGGGAATGTGCTGTGTATTATAATAATTTCTTAGCTATAATGCAACAAATACCATTATACCAAACTCGTTCACTAACAGACTAATGACAAGTCCCAATTTTTGTTATAAAATTTCCATAATACAATGCTGTTCTAAAGGAAATTCACTATACAGAAACTCCATCACAAAAATAAATGAATAAAATATTTTAAGGTCCCTACAAGTTCGGTATAGTGAGAATTGACTGTACTATTTTCTCAGCACCACTTACAAACATGCACTGTCTCACCTTTACAATATCATCCTGATAGCCTGCTGTGTGGACTCATTAGCACATCCAAAATCATTAATCCACATTTAAAAAAAAAAAATAAATAAATAAAAATGTAGGCTTTCATGGGCTATCACCAGACTCAACTTGGGAACTCCTCCCATTCTACATATTGCACAACCTATCAACCTCATTTTGAATGCTGTTTAATATAAATGCATTCTGTACCTGGACAACACAATATTTATGATTCATTTGGAATGACCCAGTTCAAATCATTTGTCGGCCTCTAGATTCAAACTTCAGTCTTAATCTTCATAAAGAATTTTCAGGAGATTTAGTAGGTCTCATAAGGCAATGGCCAAGTTTTATTCTTCCAGAAACTAAAGTTTTTCACTTCATAAAGCAGGTCACATGCTCAGAAATCACATGCAATATGATTTCTGATAATGAAATCACATAGTCGTAGCCCAATTTACACTTCTACTATTATTGCATCTAGTCCAGTCCACTCACTACCCTTTCTGTATATCCATCCTTTACATCATTCCTTACAACACTCTTATACAATTCTAGGAAGGAGCTGGTGATCTCCTATCACCTATGATGTGCATTAATCTCTCCTTCTAATAATCACCTCTCAACAACTTCATCAAATTCCTGCTCTGTATCCTCAAGAGATATAGAGGATGTTATGATAATACTACATGATTATGTTCATGTTATTACTAATATCCCATCAACAACCTTTCTCCAAATCAAATATTATTTGTCAAGTCTACACTATTGCTAGATCTTATATTTCAATTTCTTAAGGCATTTCAGGTTACATCTAGATCTTTTCTCTGTATGAAGCATCTGTTTTGCTAACCTATGTAAGTTACCATATCACTTTAGCACTTTGTGCGCATTCTTGAATTTAATGATGTGAAGTTTCTTTTTAATATCTTTCATTTTTAATTCATTTGTGCCATTGATCATTGATGCCGTCGGTTCACTCCCCTAATTTTTCTCCCAGTTTTCATATCTGTGGTCTCTAGTCTTTCATCAACTATTTCTTTCTAATTTATCTCTCAGATCCACAAGTTTATTTGAATTGTTTATTTGAATACTCTCTTGCAATCTGTGGTTCAGCATTTTGACTAATTTCTCTTTTATTCCATGTATACTTATTTTGAATCCCTACCATGCCAGATTTCGTTTTTTCATAAATAATTTGCCATTTGCACTAAAAAATTGTGCTTAAATAGTTGAAAGATTTTGTTTATTTTGTAGATTGATTCTCCATTGAAAATACAGTTGACTTTTGCCATCAGTTTCTTCAGTTCCTCTTTGTACAGAATTTTTGAGAAACTCTCCAAGTTATATTCTCAATTAACAGTTAAGTCATTATCTATCTGCTTAAGGGTCAAAGCTGTATAACTGAGAGGAGACCTCCACATAGCCTTTAAAGGAATGCGGAGAACCAACCAGGGCTTCTGACCTAATGTCCAATCCTCACCTTCTCGTAGTGCACCCTGTTAGGATCTACTTGGATACTGAACGAACGACGATGGGCTGCCAATTTGGAATTTAGCCGACCAAATTGTATTCTTATTGGTTAAACCAAAATAAAAAATGATGGTACAACATGACAAAATTTCATGCCGACTGGGGCATCGCCCGGTTAAACAAGGCCCCCGTTGTTTTCGCCAGGGAACCAGGACGAACAGCGAAAAGTCAGCTACTGGAAAAAATCTGAAAACACACTCCAACTCAACATCACCAGAGTTAAAGATTGGTACTATCAACATAAGAAGCCTGAATGGCAATGAAATGGAGCTAGCTGAGGAATTAGATAAGTACCAGATCGACATTATAGGGGTGACTGAAACCAAAAAAGATAAAAACTGGTGAGATCTTTCTGAGCAATAAATACAAAATGTTATATTCAGGCAATGACAATCAAGGAAAAGAAGGAGTAGCCATAATATTCAACACAAAATATGAGGCTAATCTTCTTGAATGGCAGTCAGTCTCAAGTAGAGTAATGTGGGCAAATATTAGAATGGGGAACTGGACAATGAGACTTATTTGTGCCTATGGTCCCACAGAAGGTTCTACTAAGGTAGAAGTGAAGAAATTTTTTGAGGCTTTAGAAAAAGCAACTGACACAATGAAAAAGGATAAGATGGTCCTTGTTGGGGATCTAAATAGCAGAGTAGGAAATGATTGTGAGACATACAAAAATATTTTGGGAAAATTTGGAGAAAAGAGCAAAGCTAATAATAATAGCAAATATCTGTTGGATTTCTGCTCAGGACATGGACTGGTTATTACTAACACCATGTTCCAACATAAAAATGTGCACAAATTCACATGGAGAGAAGCAAGGAATAAGAAAAGTCTCATTGACTATGTTATTGTTGATAGTGATGTTTTCTCCCTGGTGCAGGACACCAGAGTATATACAGAGGATTTGAAATTGGAAGTGATCACTATTTAGTCTTGAGCAGGATAAAATTGAATTTCATATTGAAAAGAATAACATGTAAGAAAGTTTTAAAGCGAATAAAAGTTGAGCAGCTCTCAGATGTGAACTGTAGACTAAAATACACAAAGTTTATTGAAAAAAAAAAAATGAAAGAGTTTGAGAACAGGAATCAAACCTTGGAGATTCAGTGGCAAGCCTTGAAGAAAGCCCTGATTGATTCAGCTAGAGAGGCATGTGGTGAAGTTGTCTGCAAGGATAGAAAAATTAGCACTCCATGGTGGACACAGGAAGTTAAAGAGGCAGTGAAGGAAAAGAAGAAAGCATATCAAAAGTTCCTGGCAAATAAGTCAGCTTTTACTCTTACAGAATACAGAAACAAATGTAAGAAAGCTAAATAGTGTGTAAAACTAGCTAAACAAAAGTCATGGGAGGACTTTGGCAAGAATATAGAAAATAAATATCAAGAAGGTGGCAAAATATTCTGGAAGTTGTTGAAGAAGCTTAGGAATGGAGGAAAAAGTGCTGTAAAAGGAGTTAGAGATGATAAAGGTGACATGAAAACAGGAGAAAAAGTTATCCTTGAAGTATGGAGTAATTACTTTGAAAAACTGCTAAATGAAGCAAGCAGTGACCACAGCACAGTGATACAAAACACTGACCACGCATGCAGTCAGGAATACATATCCATACTTGAAGTAGAAAAAGCCATCAAAGGCTTGAAATGTGGAAAGGCAGCAGGAGTAGATGATATTCGACCAGAAATGCTGAAGTATGATGGTATAAAAGTCTTACAGTGGGTGCACTGAATAGTTCAGAAAGCCTGACAGAGGGACAAATTCCCGATGATTGGAGTAGAGCTCTCATTGTACCATATATAAAAAGGGAAATAAAACTGAATGTGAGAATTACAGAGGTAATTCCCTACTGAGTGTTCCTGGCAAGATCTGTGCAAGTATACTTGAGAAACAGTTGAGAAGAATTGTGGAAGAAAAGCTTGGTGAAGAACAAGCTGGATTCAGGCCAAATAGAGGCTGTCAGGATCAGATCTTCACTTTACGACAAATAGTCGAGAAAACATAGAAATATAAGACAGATCTGTATTTAAGTTTTGTTGATTTGGAAAAGTCATATGACAAGGTGCCAAGAGAGAAGCTATTCAATACGGTACAGTTGTATGGTGTCAATGGGTCATTATATCAAGCAATACTTAGTCTTTATTTGAGTTGTAAGTCAGCAGTTAGAATTGAAGGAAGTACAGGAAGATGGTTTAATGTTAAATCTGGTGTGAGACAAGGGTGTACATTATCCCCTCTGTTATTCATTATCTATATATATCATATTATGAAGGAAAGTGGTATTAAACCTGATATCAAAATTGGAGATGTTAATGTCAGCTCTTTGCTTTATGCAGATGATGTTATACTTTTAAATAAATCCGCTACAAGTCTGCAAGATTCTCTGACTAAATTGAATAACTGTTCTAATAGATATGGTATGAAGGTCAGCAATAAAAAGACAAAGACAATGAAAATAGGCAGAATCATTGAAATTGTCAACTGTGTTGTGAATGGAGAACCTGTGGAACAAGTAAAACATTTGAGCTACTTAAGCACGATTTTTAATGATGATGGTAAATTAAATATAGAAATAGACAACAGAATCAGCAAAGCTGGTATGGTGGGAAGTCGGTTGAATAAATTCATATGGAATAAGAAAGAAATTAGTCGGAACACTAAATTAGCTGTATACAAGACAGTGTTCAAACCAGTTTTAACTTATGGATCTGAGAGCTGGGTCAGAAGTAAAACACTTGATCAAAGACTAGAGACCGCAGATATGAGAGTCGTGAGAAAGATTATAGGCATGAACAGACGGCACTAATGGGAATATTATATTAAAAACGAGGATAATAGGAAAGAACTTGACATTGTCAGCATTCAGGAATGTGTTAGCAGAGCTAATCTCAGGTGGTATGGTCACTTAAATAGAATGGGCGAAGAAAGATTAGCAAAACAAGTGTTCTCTGCCAGGTTGGCAGCAAAATGACCCAGAGGATGACCAAGATATAGGTGGATTGATGCAGTACAAAGTGCCTTAGACAATAGAAATATAAGATCTGATAATTTTGGTCTTGACATGTAACAGACTGATTTGGAGAAAAATTGTAGATAGGAAGTTAGTAATGATGTAATTTTTTTCATGCAGTACTATCATATCCTGTACACCCCTTGTGGGTACATGGCAGGAATTTGATGATGATGATGATGGTCATTATCTATTGCCAATTCATTTGAATACTCCCGTAACACACATGGCAAATATCCCTTCTAGTCTCACAATCCTTTTGCAGTGTTGCCATCATTGTTTGTTTCTTTTTTGGTTTATTATTAAATGGAAGTAAAAATGGTCTTTGTTACTGACTGGTTCGGGTCCATATACTTTTTTGCAGCAGGCCTGTGTTACTGCGTTTTTAACTGCTGTACCCTCGAAACGGAGGGTGGTATGGATCTTTATGTTAGGCATCCCCTTGAAGAGTACCACTCACATTGCATGGAAAAGAGAGAAGAGATGAAGACTGGAACCTCTGCATTAGAGGCCAAACATAGCATTCGCTACTAAGTGGTTCATGTACCACCTAGTAGTCCATTTGGAATTTCCTCCAACTATTGCTTATGTTTGTGTATAAGATTGAAACAAGAATATAATTTGTCTATTATAATTTACTTGGTAAGGGGAAAAAAAAACTTTCTATATTTTTAATAAAAAAATCACTTTGATACATTCTATTTTACTTGTCACTTTTTGATTTCTAGTTTTTCTCTGAACTTACCTATTTTATGTTTTTATCTTTAATGGTAGAGACATCACTATCGAGAACTTCCAGATAACCTTCAGTCAGCATTAGGAGCGGTTCCAAATGAATTTGTGGAATATTTTTCATCTCGTTTTCCATCTCTCCTGATACACACCTACTTGGCTATGCAGAGTTGCAAAAGTGAACCCACTTTTCTCACATATTATGATCAAAATAGTGTTTTTCCACGTATTAAAGATAAGGAGCCACCAATGTTGGCTCCAATTTCTCCTTGGAAATGGAAACGAACTGTCTTCAAAACCACTGCTAATACCTTAGAAACATTGACTAGCAGTGAACCTGTAAAATGTGAATTAGGAGAGAAAGATGATGAAAAGTTAGCTGTTTGTGACCAAACTATAGAAAAAGACACTGATAACATTCCTGGTGCTGATTGGAGTGAAGAACTTAATTCCAGTGTTGACATTAAAAATGCTCAACACAAAGGTGACCAAGTACAATTGGAAGATCCAAATGAAACAGATACAGTTATTACTTCTTTGTGTGATGCAATAGATGATGTGTCAAAAATAGACACAAGCAGAAGTGTTGCCAAAAATCTTTTATGGGCCTCTCCATTACATTCTGATGCTTTTGAAGTGAAGAATTTATTACCAGCAAGAAATAAACGTAAAAAATCTAAAAGAAAGGTAAAACCTTTGGAAAAGAATGTATAGCTCTCTCTATAAAATATGACCCTTGTAATTTTTTTCCTCGTTGACTTTTATGGAAAAGAAGTTGTAAATATTCATTAGGCATAAAATAATTAGATGATTTAGCATTTCATTACTACTATTTTCTTTTTTTGTTCTGAAATTATAAGTTAATAAAAATTTAGGTATAGAGAATTGATAGGAGATAGTGTGTGTGTGTTACAAATTCTTATACATGCTGTACTTATTGAAGGTCTAAAGCTTACCATCTGTAGATTACAGTGGTGGTATTCTTTAGGATAATAAGCATTTCCATTATACTGCTAATGGATTATTGACACAGTATTAGGTATAATATTATTGTAGAACTGTCAGAATCCATTGATGTATTATTGCAAATTCAAAGGATGTGTAATTTGTTCTGTGATATACTGTACATGTTGCTGTACAATTTCTTGCCATATGTACAGGTTTTTTGTTTGTTTGTTTGTTTTTTAATTGTTAGATTTTAGCTGAAAAGAAATGAAAATCTGTTTTTACTAACTAAGCAAAGTTCAGAAACAAAAAGTTTCTGGAATACAACTTCTTATCATTGTGAAACCAATTGTTAATTGTGAGAAAACAAATGTCCCAACCAAATAATCCTGAATATTTTCAACATATAGCCTGAGTATTATACTATATGCTCCTTAGATGTAGTGGTCTTTTGGCTATGATGGCTATATATATATATAATAGGGTCAGCTACCAAAATATAGTGTTTGCAAACTTTGCTTTGCGAAGGTGGAGGGAGGGTTCACTTTTTCTCAGTTGAAGTACTTAATATTAAGTAATTTTTATTATTTTGTGAATCAAAATAGGAAGAAGAAATATTTGATTATACTTATCGTTTATTAATTTTAAACATTGATGTTTTTGACTTGAAGGAAGAACTGAAGGGGAAAAAAAGAGTTAATTGAAGTTGTTCAATGTTATTCATCAAGTAATCTTGCATTTTTGCAGAATTATTATTACCATAATAGAGAATATAACTGCTGTTTTGCACCTTAAAGAAAATTAATGAATGTGATTAGAGATATCACAAAATAAATTATACAAAGTATATTTAAACAACTTAATATTTTAGGTAAATTTTTTTTTTCATCACTAAGAATCCTCTATATTTATTTATGAATTATCACAAAATGTCTTACAGCTGCAAAATAAAATGCAGATGCAATGCAGATAAATTAAATGGTGATTTAGTTTACTAAACATCTTTAAATATAAACATATAGAAAGTTTTTTAACTTGGGTATACTATGTTAAAGATACCAAGCAATTTTATAAGCTAGGTTGTAATCCTTTTTTCCCAAGTGAAGCAAACAGGCAAATAAGTCATTCTGCATCTTACTCTCATCTGGAGATTTTTATTTAATAAGGTCAAAGCACCTTGTGGCAACTTATTTAGGTAAAATCTATAAGCTCTTCATCACTTCAACCTTGGCATTTATGGGTCTGGCTCCCACTGACGAGACCTCAATAAAGGTTGAAACCGGTCTGGGTAGTGGCCCTTGCCTTTAATGCATAGCATCATACATCTCCGCAAGGGGATGTGCTTTGCATTAGGGGAAATACTAAGGAAAGTGATCAGATCTTACTCCACCTTTACTACGAGCTGCCTCAGACTTTAACTGCATTCAGGTGCAAACTTGACTTATTTGTCTGTTTGCTTCACTTGGGAAAAAAGGATTAAAACCTAGCTTATAAAATCGCTTGGTATCTTTAACAAATATAAACATAATCCTAAAGTATTCCAAGGAATGGTAAGTCTTATAAATCAAACACTGTTTTAAATGTTTGCGATGTTAATGAGAAAAATTGGGGGCAACCTTCATCTAGCAGTGGATTGATTTAAAGTTGAAAATGGAGAAGGGGAGGAAATAGTAATATCACAAGATATGTGTAACTTCATGGAAACATCTAGAATACAGTTCACCATTAATATTGCAAACACCATCAACACACACACACTCATTATATATGAACTTTCTCACTATAACAAACTGCTAAAAAGTCCATCCAATATCACTTCACATCATTACCGTTCCAAAGGAATTTGCTGTGCAAACCACCCAGTAGAACAAACTATTCTTCTGGTTCCTCTATGTTCATTTTAATGCAAATTTGATTATTAATAATTGCAGCAAATTTGCATTAAAATGAACTCAGGAATGATGAGTGACAAGACTCATCATAAGAGCTCCACTTAGACACTACAAAGCCTATCATACTACTCCTTAACTTATTCACAGTTTACACTCTCACCACCCTCTCAGGCAATGTATTCTGTACACCAACCACTCTCCATGCAAAAAAAAAACAAACTTACCACTCCCTTGCACAGAGCTTCTTCTATGGAATATGGTCTCCTTATCCCTTCTAGTTCTATACTGTTAAACTTCTTACCAGTGACTATCCAGTAAATACTTCTCAATAATATGTCTCAGTCACATAATCCCTTTGCCTTTTTCCTACCAAACACTGCAGATTATATTGTTCTCAGTTACCTTCATAGTCAACATTCCATATTCCTGATATTTTTTGTTTGCCCACTTTTATATTTCTGAAGCTTCTTTATCCCCTTCCAATTTCAGTGATTGCAGCAGTCCTCTGAGTCGTCATAATTACATTTGTAATGTATATCCTGAACTTCAAAGTTCTATCCACTTCACCAAATTTCTTGCTTTGACCTAACCATCCACTTCCTCTAGTATAGATCCACTAATACTATCATCCATCATGTAGATCCCCAAAAAATTATTATTTATTATTATCATTATATAAACACCTCCTGGAATCAAGACTCCTTGAAGGAGACAATAGTAAGATGCATTCTAACAGAGATTATCATACCTCATCTTAAATTGGTTCAATGTTTGTGTACTCATCTGGATAAATTCTACTCTCCATGCAAAAAAGTCACACCATACTCTCTTATGCACCACTCCTTTATACAACTTCCAAGAATGACCTCTTGTGTCTATCCCCTTCTCTCTTTCAGTCCTTTGAAAAATATCTTAGGTATCTATTTGATAAGCACCCCTTAACAATTTATGCCTCTCTCATATTGCCCCTCTTCTGCCTATTGACTAGACTCTGTAATTTATATTCGCTCAACCTGTTTTCATAGTCAGTATTCCACAATCCTGATAGTGTTTTTGTTATTTGCCTCTGAACTTTTTCCACAGCTTGCTTCTCACCTAGAAACGCAGGTGACCAAATCAATGTGCAGTAGCCCAGCTGTGGTCTAATCGGAGCCTTGTACAGCAGAATGATCACATTCTTATCTCTACTTGTCAGTGTTCTTAGTATACTAGTATTTCTTTGTGCTGTTTTTATAATTTTTGCAATATGTCCCTTGAACTTCAATTCTTTATCTCCCAAGATACTGCACTTCCTCCACCTCCTGTAATACAGCATTTTCAATATGATACACAGCTTTACTTTTTTGAGATCCAAATTGCAAAACCTTACATTTACTGGTTTTAAATTGATATCTCCTCTTGTTAGCCCACATAGCCACTTTATTCAAATCATTCTGAAGCACCAGTACATCTGCATCATTCCTAATAACTTTTCCCAGCTCAGTGTCATCTGTAAACAGTTGAATATCAGCTTGCAGCCCATTTGCAATATCATTAACAAACAGCAGCGGTCCTAGAACAGAAACCTGTGGGACTCCACTGGTAACTCTCCTCCTGAGAGACATGGCACTGTAATATTTTATGGTCGTCTTCTGTGCCATTGTAAAATTTTTATTCCTTATAATTTTTAATTCTGATATCGTCTTGTATCTTATATTCAACTGCACCTTTGTTAACCTTATACGTGCTGTGCTCCCAGCATCTTATGGCTTAACTAACTCTATGCTACTTTACTCTTAATTTAACTTTAATCTGCTTAACATATATCTCGCTGTTAATCCTACTAAATCTTATTCCCTGTTCCCACTGCTAGTAAACAGACTTCAAGTTATCAGCCCTTCTACAATATACAGGTTACCAATTCTCGCACTAATCAATCAGAAAAATTCATTTTGATCAACGACTGTGCCATTCTAATTGAATTTTATGTAGTTTGAGAATTAAGGTAAAGAACACAGGCAAGATCATAGTTAATACACATAATTTCCTTAGCTAGTCGTGGTGATTCTCAATCTGTGTTGCACGCAGGTTCGCTAGTTTTTTAGAGACAGTGCATTGGCAATTGATCAGGCAAGGTAGTTAAACAAACAAAACATGTCATTTTAACCTAGTAAGAAAGTGCAATATACACATCTAAGGGGAGAGGAAGTCTTTCTCAACCTATTTAAGTACACAGTAGGTACAACATACAATTGAGTAACTTGACACATATCGATTACATATTCCCATCACAATGCTAACCTATGTAGCTATTCCCTAAGTTTCATCCTACCTTACTTCCATCCATAAATGTACAAGTTCACAATCAATTTACCCTATTATAACCATAACTCATTATTTAACATTTCAAATACCTGTAAGCACCTTCATTTTACATACTAATTCCAATTGTATTATTCATAAACATTAACAAAATGTGCTTACTTACAATAACCTTTTATTTACACCATTCAGTCAATTGTATAAAACCTCAGTAATGTCTTCATCATTAGTCCTTTGCAGTTGCCATTTCGGGTGCCTTCTACACAATGACAGCTCCCTATTTGGGCAGATTGGACACCACATCGAGTGACACCACTTAGCTCATATTCCATCGGCCTATGGACTATTCCAATACAGGAACTACCGTGAAGTGGGTAGGCAGAACCAACAGTCTCACCTGGCCCCCCTCACTTAAGGTAGAAGGATGCCTCTTCATCTGTGCAATCTTTCCACCAGGTAAACCCGACAGGGAGGTTCCCCCTTATGCTTAACTCAGAGAACCTAGGCCACACAGACAGGCGGTGGACCCTCATAGCAACCTGTGTATGTACTTCACGAAGAACTCCGTTGAAGGTCTGTACACTTGTACATTCAGTTTCAGACTACAACCCGAGGGTTGTCCATAACCGGTCTATGAAGCGATTGCCCATCCCACTTAGAGCCTCGATGCTTCCAGGGGTATAGTTCGCCCACCGTTTGTAGGTCTCTGCTTGGCGTCTTGCCAAGAATAGTCGATTCATGCCGAAGGGGAGAAAGAAATGAAGGTTGTATGAATTGGTCACCAACATGCGAAATCACGTGCTTTATAGGTAAAATTTTCCAACTGTTATACAAGCAACATAGTTAACTACAATAATCATAAAAGAGAAGTTAATTTTCTGACCTGTAATAATAAACAACTCATCCCACAATACGGACTGATTACTCTATTATCGGAATGGATTCTCCATTTTCCAACATGTGCAGAAGTGTCGAAGGATCTCTAATCGGTAGGTGAACTATACCTGTCATTCTTTGCCTTGGGTCCGTCAAAGGCCCTAGTGTGGTGTCCAGTTCACTAGGTCACACTGTATAGCAGTTTTGTTCAACAATGGTGACTAAACTACCTGCCATTGTCCAGGCCTTCTGGCCTTAGGGTCCTCCCAGGAAAACCTGGTTGTGCTGCCCAGAAGAACTCAGGGTCTGCAGAGTCCTCCTAGGCAGTGCCTAGGATGTCTTCAGAAGAACTCTGGGTGAGGAGAATTCTTTGATCCCTGCATGGTCTCTGGTGCCCTTCCACAGAAGCATGGACCGCTGTCCACCAGTCGTAGAGTCGTAGTGTGTTTAAGTCCCCTCTGCTGCACATCCAACTGTGCACAAGAAGGTCCGGAATAGTTTCACAGTCTCTGACAAAAATGGTCAACAGCCAGAGCACTCTTCGCTAACGCTTCATGAGCCTTTCCAACTGTTCCACCATTCCATTTTCTGGGAGCCACATAGCATGTGCCCCTATCATGAACCCGGTGACCTGAGTCTCTGTGCATCCCGTGTTTTCCCCAGATCCAACTTCTGACTTGAGGTCAGTCATACTTCTTGACCTTTTCTCCATTGCCATGCTCATGCTGCAGTGACTGTCATCATAGGACACTGTAATGTCAATCACTATCACCCTAGTCCCTAACAAAACTATTAAATCTGGCTTGAGGAAATGTAGTTTCGTCTGAATCATTGGCTTCACAAGAACCTCGTGGTGCCTCATAAGGCACCCAATTGTGCCACTACTCAATTGTGTGTGCTTATCTAAATCCCTTTTGTGGGACACATGTTGCTGCATTTCCACAACATCTAATCCTAGCATTTTGCAATACCTGTATATCACCTGTCATATAGTCAGCCAGTTCTCCTAATCACCGACTGTATGGGCATCATATTCATTCTGAATTTCATCAGGTGGACATAATCCTTCGGTTTCACTGACTGATATTTGCCCGCCCAATCATTACTGATGCCTGTATAGGTTTCGATTCCCACCAGCTGCATGCTCTTCTGAGTTTCCACAATGGCGCATTCAAGGAGTTTTGTCATCGTGTTCTGTCGGCTGGTGGCATTCACCTCTCCCTCTGGCATTTCCAGAATGCTCCGTATTGCCCTCCACTCTTTCCTTGGAGCTGGGTCTTTAGTCAACAAGCCGACACTGACAGAGTCATTTGATGCAAATAGTTGACCTAACACCTTACCTCGCATACTGGCCACTGTGTGCTTGAATCGGATCATTCTGAAATTACCCTTCCATCTTGGAAGGTGGATGTAGCTTCCTGTTACATTGTAGTGTAGTTGTAACCACTGTCTGACCCGTGCCCGAACTTTCTTTTCCAGCATACAAAGCTTGGTTCTAAGATAGTGATATCCACCCAAATGATACATCATCCTTGCTAATAGAAACTGTTTCAATAAGTGAACCACTCCAGAAGGCTGCACTCGTCAAGCATTCAAAGCCGATTTGTAGATCAGTGACAGTCCAAGACATGAGCCCCCTCGACGAAATCCTAGGTACCTCGTGATCTTGCCAGACTTCAGCATAGGAATGGGGACAGAGTACATACTCCACTCTGCCTTTAGTCCCACTCTTTCTGTAAATGACCCAGGTTGTAAAACAGCCCTTGCACTTCTCTGAATTCAGCCACATTCTGCATCTTTCCAGGAAGGTGACTATTAAATCTAACAACCTAGCCATGTCTGGTGAACTCTTCTCCACTAGTACCAGATAATCAGCATACACCATTGTGCAGATCTGCCCACTCGAGGTCATCGGACCGTGCACATCAGGCAGCGAACACATCAACTATGCAGTTGAAGAGGACAGGGATAAGAAGGCACCCCTGTTTGACACTGCTTCACATTGTTGCCCGTATGGGCTCACCATCAGAACTTGTCAAAACAATCTCGTCGTTTTCGTAAAGGTTGACGATCAGGTCTACAAACCTTGCAGGGATTGCTAGCCTTCTCAGTGACCTAAGTATGGAGTGATGAGATACTATCAAAAGCTTAGCGATATCTGCAAAAATTATACAGTTTTGATGTGTCCGCCTTCTGCACTCTGTGATAAGTCCTGCTGAACGATTGTTTTGCAATAGCTGCTCTTGTCCTGCTGAAACCATTTCTGATGGATGTTGAGTGGGCCACAATCTGACAGAACAACATCAGAATCATAGATCCTGCAGTCGGCGGCCGTCAACCTCCACTCTCTTTCAGTATCAATGTGGTGTGTTATTCCTTCAGTTGGCCTGGCACCGCACTATCATGCATCCATAGGCTGAAGAGGCCTGCAAGAGCATCAGTAAGGATGCCAGTCAAAGCACCATGCCCAAGCCCATCTGGGTCCCCAGTGCCGATTCTTTTGTCCCCTTCAATGCTCTCAACGTCCTTCGACCATATGGGTGCACAGAGCCCGTCATAGGTGGTGCACACCAACGTGAATTCTTCCAAATCCTCTGTCAAAGGTCTTTGAACAATTCCAGAAAAGGCAAAAAGTCGCTGCCAGCTGCCTCAGTGGTTCCCTGTCGAGGAGTGTTTGCATTAAACCAACCCAGTTAGTCCTATATAATTTCTGCAGAACTGCATAGGCTCTCTTGCGATTCCTCGCCAAGAGTTCCTTCATATGAAGGTGCTCAGGCTCTGGGCAATCCTGGGTTCCATTTGCATCACATTCAAGATGCCTTCTCCATTGTAGTCTTCGACGGAGTAGGATCAGATTCAATGCTTCATCAACCAGGTAGATGTAATCTACCCCTCGCTGACAAGCCTCTATAGCTCACTTCACCGATCTGCTAAACGAATCTTTCCATTTGATCTCAAGGGCTATCGTGTGCTCAGCTGCAGTGTCGCTCACTATCTCTGTTGTGTCCCAGACTGGATCAGCGACTGTCAAACCACCTTCCTCGACCCATTCTTTGATGCATGTAGGATTGCCGATCACAGGCAAACTGAGTCCTTCGTTGCCTCCAGACTTTACCGACCAGGCCCGTTTCTGGGCCCACGGCATGCCTTCCAACTCCACCTAGGGCTATCATGGTAGTGCTTCTCAACGGTCTCATAGCCTTGTTGGTCCATTCCCTCAAGCCACAGCTCCTTGAACTCATTCACAGTCATGGCACCCACAACAGACTCTGGCAACCTATTCCACTCATTCACTACTCCAAGCAAAAAAAACTAGTTCTAACACACTTGCTAACTACACTCTTACTCAGTTTCCATGGATGGCCCCCCTGGTTCTACCACCACCAGACCTATTCTGAAAAATTTCCTTTGAATTAATCTTGTAAAAACCCCTCAGTGATTTGTATGTCTTAATCATGTCACTCCTTTTCCACCTACCAACAGTTTCTATAACCCACAAATCTTGAGCCTATTCTCATAAGGTTCATTCCATAGACCTGCTACCATCTTGGTCACTTGCCTCTGGATCCACTCCACCTCCTCATCATCATCACCAAGAAAACCCTGGCCCCCAGATCTGCGCACAGTAGTCAAGATGGATCTTATCGAGGCTCGATAAACAGGAACAATAACCTGCTTGTCTCTGCTCATCAAAGTATTCTTCAGTAACCAAGTGATCTGATGAGCTGCTTTAGAAGTCGAAATTTAGGGGGGCACTTTTGCACTTGTGCCCCTGAACTTCAACTTCCTATCCACTAACACTCCCAAGTCCCTGTCTTCGTCAATTTCCTAGAGTACAGTTCCATACAGCTGTATGGAACTGTATGTGGTATACATATAGTTCCAATTACATACAGTTCCAAGACTGCCAATCTATCCAAATCATCCTGCAAAATTTTGACATCATGTGTATTCACTATTACTCTACCCAACTTTGCATCATTGGAAAATAACTGGACATTTCTTCTCAGATCCTTTCCCATATCATGAATGAGCAAATTAAACAGTAGCAGTCTAAGAACAGAACCCTGTGGCAGGCCACTAGTCACAGGCCTTCTTTTGAAATCTACTCCTGAATAAACTACTCTCTGATATCTCTCCATCAACTACCCTCCTATCAATCTTACCAACCCGACATATCTGTTACCTCTTATGAACACAAAAGTATTTTGAATTTTTGATACTACTAATGAGGCAAAGGAAAGAAATTCTGTTTTCTTATATCAAGTACATGATTGCAATATTTAAAATTTTGTATTCTGTTCATAGGTACAAAGAATTTACAAAAAGCTTAAATCCATTAAAATATTTTGTTAGAATAGGTATTATCATAACTAAGAAAGATTCAAAATTATTTCAAGAAAATTGTTATTATTATTATGTGACACCTCCATTTAGTCCAAACACTCATCTAGGGAGGACACCTACTCTACAACTGTCTGTTTCTACCACATAATCCACCAACTACAGCAAACCACCACTACCATCATCACCTATACCAATGCCATCAACTGCCCACCACTAGTATATGTTGTGTGTAAATTGTGTGTTCTCATGGCTGATTTGTCTGTAATACATGAGCTCAGTTATATTTATAACATTGGTTATATTTGCAAGATATTTTCAGATGAATTAATTTTCATTTGAAAACAATATTTTTTATAATCACGTTTATATATCAATTGTATTTGCAGGAGACATTTTGAATTATTTTCAGATAAATTAATTTGCATTTGAAAACTGTATTTTGCTAAAATTACTTTTGTATATAAATAGCCAATGTTATCTCACCTTTGGCCATTCACTATATAATCTGCTATAGGTTTTTCTATGTCTGCTGCAGGTTGCTATAGAAATAAGTTCATGCTTTCACTGGTTTGCCATGTGTATATATAATTATAAACAGATGAAAATCAGTATTTGCAATACCAAACTCAAGCAAACAAGTTTTAGTTGGGTATCTTAGTTTTATGTGGTTTAGAGTATAGTCAGCATCAAAAAATTTATTTCTAGTTTATTTGGCCCATTCTTTGAGCTAGACAGAAATTCCATTGATAACCTCGTTTTCCATACCAAAAGGATATAATACCTCTTAGTTCACTATGAATAGTGTACATCTAATAAATTTAGCATCAGTTTGGGGTATTATAGGCTTCCTGTTTGATCAGCTAAAAGTAAATATAAACATTTTAATGGAATTTCTGTCTAGTTGCCAAAGAGGCTTTGCACAGAAAAATAGTTATTGAAACTTTAAAATATAATGAAAGGCAATCCAGTTTTAGCCTGAGGCGACTCTTGTAGAGAGTTACCATACTCCTAACTATGGTTAGTTATCCCACTTAATCAGAACTTTATTTTAGCTGTATTTCTTTATTTTATTTATAACATGTTCATGTGTATTTCGTTTGTTTTATGGATTCAAGGCAGTTTACTGTAAAAGCAGTGTTTAACTTGGCAGTTATAAAGATGTATTTCTTATCTGCTTATATTTAAAAATATGAAGTTGAATGTTAGGATAAAGCCTTGAATGGGTCATTGTTCCTGAATGTGAAAGAGATATATACCATCAATAGTGAATTCAGGATTAATCGTATATTTAAATAATGTTAATATAAATCTGAAATAATCATCTTTCTAATTAGTAAAACCTAAAATATACTGTAACGACAGGAAATGTTATTCCTTTTTGTTATTATGTGTGTACAGAGTAAAGCTTCTTAAGCCTTATATCTGTTTTGCTCAGTTGAAAATTTATTTTAAAAAAATAAAGAAAGAAATCTTTATTTTTTTAAAAAATAATCAGCTGGTTTAGATTAGTGCAAAGGCAAATTTTTATATGCATGTCACTAAAAATATTTTGTTGACCAACAAGGTCACTTCTTTGCCAAATTATGCTATAACGAAATATGATATATAACTGAATGTAGGCTATCATACTTAGCTTTCCTTCTTGTCACTTATTCAAAATAAAGGATGACTGACTCAACCTGAATAGTTAAGATATGATCTGACTAATTATTTAGTTCCACCATAATGTGCCAGTTAATGAAACCCACTGAATCTGAGAGTGCGACACAGTTGAACAGAACTGTGTGATTATGTTAGCTAATTATATCATCTTTTTGATTTTTTTTAATATATTAATGTAAAATGTGTTTTTTTTTATCATTGCAGTATATACATTCTTCAAGAAATAAAAATTTGTTGAGGAAAGTACATACTACAGTAAGTTTTCTTTTCCGCTTGTTTGAGTGTATTAGTAGTAATAATAACATTTAGAAATTTTTTGACATTTATCACTCCCACAAATAAAATGCCTCATATAGCAAATCTACACCTTCTGTGGTATGGATCAAGAGAAAATAATCCATTGATATTCTTGTTGAAGACCTAGAAGTAGTAATCCTTAGGGAATACTTCATGGGGAAGGCTGTTCCTTATAGGTAGACAAAATGAAAGTTGAATTGCAGTGGCAGGTTCAGTGAGTGCAATTCAACTTTAAAAGAATGTTGAACAGCTGTTACTCACATTATTATAGTTTTAACAAATATATAGGGTATGATGGATGATGCCATTTGCATTCTCCAATACCCATAGAAAATCTGTAGGAAAAAGCACAATGCAGAAACTGAATGTCTATGAAACTGTGGTTGTCAAACAAACTGCTCTCTTCTAGACTGCATCAAGAATTTTCAAAGAAGTTTTTGGTGCAATACAAACCCTAAATGTGAGCACATAGTCCAAGGGCAGATATTAGGATTTGTGCAGGGATAACAGCTGGACATATGAAAAATAATGTCTTGAGTGAAATAGAATGCCAAGTTTCTTGAAGCCTAGTACACTACAGAAATTATGGGTTTGTAGTGTTGGGTCCAAGAAGAGAAATCTGGTCTTGACTGTTGAGATGGGCATTAGAAAAGAATAAGTTATTTTCTGTGGGGAAAAAAAAAAAAAAAAAGTGTTGTAAGCGTTAAAGGTGACTAGGTTGTCATCACCCCGTTGAAGGATGGAATGAAGATCAGAATTTAGGGTAATAATTCTAGATGATCGTGAAGCTTGAGATGCTTGAACACTGCAAGATTTGTTCTATGAGTAGCAGGAAGGGAGATTACTATCATCAGAAAAGCAATAGAGGTTGAAATCAGTGAGAGAATGTTTTATATATATATATATATATATAATATATTAAATTTATATATAAGTGGTTGAAATAATCTGAAGAGAAAGAGCACTCGCCACCATTACAAGAAGACAGAATCCCTGCTGTGTGAACCAAATGTAGCATCAGCTATGTCATGCCCTCCAGTAAGCAAGGTGGTGGTGGTAGCATTTCACTGGGCAGTGAAGGTCATCTACCACTTAGTAGGTCTAGTTGGTATGTTTTCCAATTAGGAAAGTATCCTTTGAAAGCAGGATTTGCTTACTGATGATGACAGAGTCCCTTTAATGGAAACTGGCTACATTTCAAAAAGGTAGGGTTAACTTGACCAAGAGATTGTATATTGCTCATTACCAGCCCATTGATATACAAAAGAAACCTTTCTTTTCTATGTCTATATAATTGTTAATGAAACCTTATATGCTTTTAACATATTTCAATGTAGAATGCATTCACTTGCATGCACAGAACTAAACAGCACACCCCTAATATATATTAATCCTGAATTGATCTATAAACTTAAATTAAATCTCCTCACTATCTCCTGTTAATTAAATTCAAGAGAGTAGCTAGTTGATTCTATTATGATTCATTTTCTCCCCAGCCATCATGATACAATCCCTCTGTTTAACGAATATTCTCTGAATGTCTTTAATTCTGTTTTACCATTAAAACTTAATGAATAAAGTTTTGATCCCTAATTCAGTATTGTGTGATCAGAGACCAGTATAATATCACAACTTTCTTTTTCATACATCTAGGCGATGTCATGTCTCGCATGTCCCTATAATCAATCTATGAAACATTCTTATCTCTCCATTCCCTGTGTCCTTAATTAACTCTCCTGGGATTCCATCTGCACCTGGGGCCTTATTGTTAAGCTATTTAATTGCTCTTTCAACTTCATGCTTAAGTGGAGGAAGTTCTAAATTGAAATTTTCTTGATGAGAGGGCCCCTCCAAATTTTCCTTATCCTTATCCTCTTTGCTGTACTGCCGCTCAGTGTACTCTTTCCATCTGTTATTGATTTCCAGTTCTTCTGTTAGTACTGCTCCATTCCTGTCTTTGATGGGAAATTGTGCCACTTCCTCACATTTATTAGCATAAAAATCTTCTTTGTTCTGTTCTGATGACTTTCCTGATTTCGCTATGTAGTTTCTTCCTTAATTTCTTCAATCTTTGTATCTCTTTGTTTCACCAACTGCCTCCTTTCAATCAGGTCCCATGTTTAATCTGATATCCATGAGTCTCATGGTCTAAATACTTCTTGGCTGTATCCTCTGTTACAACCTTGACTCCTTCCCAGAGAATTTCAAGTGAGTTCTCCTCATTAATCTCCAAAAGATCATCCAACTGTGTTGATGTTTCTTCTGTGAACCTACTATGGATTACTCTGACATCCGATCTAGTGGGATGGACCTGATTTGGATTATTTTGGCATCTCAGTCTTACTTTGGCTCTTACTAGCTGAGGGTCAGTACCACAGTCTGCTCCAGGACAAGGATGCTTGTCTTCCACCACTGGAGAGCCAGAATGTAATCAGTTTTGGCGCCTTGACCTACAATGTTAGATATCCAAGTATAGGTCTGTTGTGGGTGTTTCTGGAAGCAGGTATTGGTAATGACTAATCTGTTAGCAAGGGCAAATTCCAAGTCTTTCACCACACGTGTTCATACGGATCAAACATGCCACACTCAGGTCTAACTCTCATACTCTTTCCCACTTTTGCATTAAAGTCCCCTAAGACAAAAAGTACATCCCTCCTTGGTAAGTGGTTCAATACAGTCTGTAGGTTTTTGCAGAATTCCTCACTGTCTTCATCAGGCCTATCTGTGTGGGGTGCATAAACTACCATGGTTGACACATTGGTAGGATCTTGTCATTAATGGGAAATGATCATCTCCATTCCATCTCCGTAATTCCCAGGATGTCAATTTTATACCTTTCCATCTCTTTACAGACAATAATCAAATGTACCCATCTATAGATGCTGTTACATCCCATGTGCCTATTTAAAGTTCACCTCTAAGGTGAATGCCATGCCTTCTCTATTCCTTGTTCACAGTAACACTGACTTATGCTGGAGACTGTAATATTCTTCTCCAGGACCCATTGCCTAATACCTGAACACGGCTCAGATTATTCTGCGTGACAACTGATGCAGCATGAGATGTATTATAAAACGCAAACATTAGGATTTTGGAGTAAAGTTGCTTCAAGAAAAAAGTGGTAGGTTGCAGAGGGTATTTCCACACCTGTTTTCTTAGCAGACTTTATTAAGGACATATATATTGGGAAATTTATAAATTGCCTTAGATTTCAGAGATCTCTTTATTGTTTTCTCAGTTACTGAATGTATATTATTGCTTTCATTCAGTGTGTGATTATGTATTAAAGAATGAGTTATTTGCTTAAATTTTCAGTTTTGCAACAGCATACATATTCAATTCCAGATAAATATCTGAAGCAAATAATAGATACAGTATTGTGTTGTGTGGTCCTTCAGCTCATGGACTGGTTGGCTGTAGCCAACTATTGCCATTTTTTTCCTCTCTTCAGTGATTCTCTTCATTTCTCCACATCTTCTTGTTCCCAAATCTTCACATAGTTGTTTGAAGTTCCTTCTTGGTCTTCCCCTCATTCTTTTACCCAGGATTTTCCCTTCTATTACTGTTTTCAGGAAATTGTTATGTCTTAGTAGGTGTCCTATCCATTCGAGTCGCCTCTTCTTTATGGGCTCCAGTATACTTCTTTGAGGACTTTGTCATTGCTTTTCTTTTCTTTCCAGCTCACTTTCATTAATCATCTCCAGCACCACATCTTGAAGGACTCGAGGTATTTCTGATCTTGTTTAAGGAGTGGCTAGGTTTCTGACGCATATAATGAAACTGGCCAGACAAAGGTCTTTACGTCTTTTTCTTACTTCAATGTCAGTTTGCTTTGATGTGAGTATGTGATATTTATCATAAAATGCTTTTTTTTTTTTTACTTGTGCAATTCTTGATTTTACTTTTATTCAATGCATCTTCTGTGATCAATTGTCCCAAGTATTGGAAGGAAGTTACTTGTTTGATGGATTTATCTTCTATTCTGATGTTCACAGTATGGAGTTTCTTTTCTGTTATCATTGCCTTTGTTTTTGTGAAGTTTATTCGGATGTCTTGTTATTTATTCGTTTCAGCATTTTCTTCAGTCCATTAGAGCAACCTGTTATTATTGCTTGGTCGTCTGCAAATTTAATAGCATTTACTCTTTTGCATTTATCATAATTCCATACTCTTTATTTAAAGTTTCCCTCATTATTTTGGCTGCAGCAATGTTAAAAAAGGATTGGGGAGAGTAGGCATCCTTGTGTTACACCTCTCTCAATTTTAGCTGGTTCTGACCAACCCTCTTTCAAAGACACTACTGCAGTTTGATGTTTATACAGTTGCCAGATCAACTTTATTATTTGTTCTTCTACTCCTAATCTCTCTCTCTACAATGGGAAGAGTTTTATGCCATGAGACCATGTCAATTGCCTTTTCATAGTCTATAAAGCATACATACAGATGCTGTCCTTGTTTTGTCATATGTTCATCTAGATGTCTTAAGGCAAGAATTGTGTCCTGGGTTCCTCATTCTTTTCCGAAACTAAATTGATTTTCTTCAAGATAGGTTTCAGGTTTTGATTCCAGTCAATATTTTATTATTTTTAGGAGTATTTTTGGTATATGACTTGCTAAGCTTATTGTCCTATGGTGGAACATTCCACTGATTTAGTCTTTTTAGGGATGGGTACCATCAGAGAGCGTAAAAAATCTTCTGGCCATATTCCTTTTTAAAAAAATATCAGCGATCAGTTGGTATACCTTGTCTTTTACCTATTCACTTTCTTCCTTAATTAGTTTGATTGGTATTCTATCTATACCTGGTGCCTTATTCATTTCAATAATTGTGAGTGCCTTGTCAAATTTGCATATATTAATTTGCATTGTATTATTTATGAGTTTACCTTTCTGGCAATTGCAGGAATGGTTTCTTTATACAGTTCTTGTACAAAATTCTTGTCATCTTTTCTTCTTTATATCAGGGTCTGTTATTGAGTTTCTCTGTTTGTGATTTAGCACAAAAGTGGTTATACTTCTGTGCTTGTGTGTAATATTCTTTATCTTCCTGTAGGTTAGATCACTTCTTCCTAGTTTTTCTATTTACTTGCATTGTTGATTCCCCCAGTTTTCTTTAGCTTCTCTGCATTCTCTCTCCACTGCACTTCATTTTTTTTGAGTTTTTTTGTACATCATTTGTCCTTCAGTTTTGTTAATATTTTTCCATTTTCATCTTTCTTCCATTTTACTTCATATTTCAGTAGTAATCCATGGCTTTTTTGGTTCTTGTGGTCTGTCTTATTTCTATGCATTCTTCTTCTGCTCCATTTATTATTGTTTGATGTCTTTCCAGAGTGTGTAGTTCTGTGTTATTTTTCTTGTTTAAACTTGTTTATCTGTTTGTTTGTGCAATCTCTGAATCTTTGTTTCATTTCCTTTTCTTTTAAAATTTCTTTCTAGCTTTGAGCTTTTTTTAGAAATTTCCATTTTAGTTGGCTTTTCATAATTTGCTAGGTTGTGGTCAGATCCCATATATACTCCTGGGAAGGCCATAGCTTTCTTAACTTGCTTCTGTTATCACTGTTTTACAATGATGTGGTCAATTTTTTTTTTGTTCCCCTGGACTCTTCCAAGTATATCTTCTCCTCTTAGGTCCTTCAAACCAGGTGTTAGTGATCATACAGTTTTCTTGTTTACAGAAGTCTATTAGTCTTTTTCCTCTTTTGTTTCTTGTTTGAAGGCCAAACTTTCACTGATGTTAGGTGTTTCTTCTTCTCCGACTGAGGCACTCCAGTCTCCCATTATCAGTACATTTTCTTTTGTTTTCACCTTTCTCGGTAGTCTTTCGATTTGTTCATGAATTTCTTCCACTTCATCTTCATTGTGTCCCGATGTGGACATATATACTTATATTGTTATCAGATCCACTGATTTGGCTGATAACCTTGCCATCATGCACCTTTTACAGATTACCTCTACTTCCATCAGTGCTTTGGTTGCTTGTTTATCCATTAAAAATGCTTGCCCTCCCTGTTCATTTTCACTGCTTGTATGAATTACTCTGTATTTATCACTTTAACTCTCCTTCATCTTTCCATCTTGTTTCATTTACTCTTATTTTTTCTCATTTCATTTCTCAAATTCTCCAGCTTTCCTGCTTGTAGTAGAGTGCATACATTCCATGTGGCAATGTTGACACAAGAATTTCACATGGTGATGACCTGAGAGTCCTTGTCATCTCTCCTGCTGCACAATGCTTATTGAGGTCACTGCCTTGTAGTTGCTAGTTTGTGTATCGTTTGTAGGCATTCTTCCATGTACTGCTTTACTTGAGATTTATAGTGAAGTGGTTTCCCCTTGCCTTCTTCACCCACAATAACCATCTAACTGGACTACATTGACCAGCTGTTGTCCTTGTAGAGGGTCTTCTGCCTGCTGAGTAAAGATGATAAACAGTTGGCCTTCTGTTTGGCTCCTCCTCTCCTTCTCTGACAAGGGAAACAGTTGTCACAGCTGTTCCCTCATGCCCTGTTAGTGACTACTACTGTTGGTCCACAACTGTTTATTCATTAGGTTTCCCTGCTTATCTCACAGCTAGCTAAAATCTAAAGGTCACTCCCCTATCTGCCTCCTGGGGATACACCAAAAATCAGTCAGCTCTGCAAAAAAGGAGATATAGTATATCTTTAAAAAATAGGTGTGAAAATTATTAACTTACATGACGTACTGTTTTTTTATCACCTGCAGCAGTTATTAAAAAACATTATTTCTTGTTCATTGGAATTCATTGGTTTGGCAACATCTTTTAAATATTTTAGAATACATGGACATATATCCCAATTAGCACCTCTATTGCTATGTGTTTCATGCCAAAAAAAAGGCAGCAACTGAATTTTTCATGCTGCAAACTTAAAAAGATTTCACTTTTGATTTATAATAAAAAAAAGTAAAAATTTATTGCTCTTTGCTATGATAAAGTTTTTATTTATTTCATCTTTATTTTTTATTTTGGTGGAGGTGGAGGAGATGACGAATTTGGGGGTTGTGGTAGATAGAGACTTGAAATTTCATGGACATTTTGCTAAAATTGAGGATGACACAGTGGATTATTTGAATGATGCAGAGAACACTGACATGAGAAGTAAGGATGTTTTGATTCCGTTGTACTAGACTTTGATCAGGCTGCATATGGATTACTGTGCACAGATTTGCTTGCCAGGTTTTCAAATGGATGAGGAGATGTTGGAAAGGGTCCAGAGATGATAAGTTGGTTTCTGGTCTCTGGAATGTGGGATATGAGATAGATTGGGAAAATGCAAACTACAGAGCCTAGTAGATAGAAAGAAGAGGGGAAACATGATTGAGATGTATAAGTAAGTTGGTAAGGGTAATTACCAGATTAACATGGATGAGATTTTTCATAGAATATCTGGAGATGGGGGAAAATGAGAGGCCATCCCTAGAAACTGTATAAACTGAGTATGAGCAAGGAGGTGAAGAGTAGATTTTTTGCATGGAGAGTGGTGGGTGATTGGAATACATTGCCTGAGAGTATGGTGAGTGCAGCGACAGTTGAATGCATTTAAGTCAAGGTACAATGAGCCGGGCATGTAAGAGTGGGACCTCCCGTGAAGAGTATCTTGACTCCATGGATACCTGTTGATAATAATAATTATAATAATCTTTGTCAGTTTGTTTTTCTTTGCATAAGCATTTAGTGAGAGACTAATGTTGTATTCGTTAGTGTCTCCCCTCCCACACACGCATTCATTGTATTCATTAACGCATTGATTGGTTGTTGATTTCCCTTTTATCTAACAAATATTGAATATTTATAAATGCATTACCAGATTGGTATAAGATTTCTTTTTTATAATCATGAAAGAAATCAGTATTGCTACCAGTAATATATATTCAAGAATTCTGTTTGCTGCTGCAAATAGTAGCTTTTAATACATTATTATTATTATTTGTGACACCTCCAAGGAGTCCAAAGACTCATCGCAGGAGGACATGAAACTGATTATCTGTTTCTGTACACTTCTTTATCATTTATCTGCATTTATTTACTTAAGATTTTATGTTACTAGATCATTCTTCTGCAATGATTAATAACTGACCATATGAGTAGTTCAGTTATTAATGTCTTAAGTCACATTTAAGAAAAACGTTGCTTACATGGATGCTTTAGTTCTTTTTATTAAAAAAAAAAAATGCTTACAGTTTCTGGTTTGCATATTGGTAAGTTAAGTGTGTTTGTTGCATGCACTTGCTTATAAAATCGGTCTGCAATACAATAATTCTTAGATCTTAGAATTTTTATTTTTGTCTCATACTTCATTTATTTTTGATAAGTATATTATGCCATTTTCATTGTAAGCATCTCTCAGTTTCCTAGCATCAAAATTTTTTCCAGTCTTCAAAATGGGAAGTGTAGTTTTTGCATGAAGTTCTCCAACAGTTTCATTTTATTTATTTATTCTTTCTTTATCCCCAATGTTTGGACTACTACTATTTTTTTTTTAATTACTTCACTTTGATTCATATTCTGTGTGCACACTCATTTTTTACATCAGTTTTCACTGATTCATATGAATTTGATTGGGATTTTGCGACAAGCGAAAACCAATTATAAGAAATAGGGCTAAATCCAGATTTTAATTGCTGTCATTTTCTTCAGATGAATAACTACTTTGCTGATCTATTCCAACCAACTTTGTCAAGTTATTAGTTTGCTCTGTTTTTTCAATAAGGAACATATATATATATATTACATTTTTGAAAATTATGGAGACAACTACCGTGTTTGTGTAAAACTTTAGTTTAATATAAACTAAAATTCACATTCGACGTTTCGACCTTTATATCAAGGTCATCTTCTGGAGCATATGCACTGTATACAGAAAACAAGCTGCACTACAATCTACATGGTTTGTCAAAGTAACTGACCAACTGTTACAACAATTATTGGCCTGACCTCTGGGTGAAAAAAAAAATGATATATATACATCAACGCTAGAGTCCTATCATTAATATTATCTGTTGGTTGTAAAATTACATTGGGAGCAACAACAACAACTCTATGTATATATATTAACACCATAATTATACATATACATTCCAACCCCTTGGTATGGAATGGATTCCAATACTGGCTGAAGGTTGCCTAGAGTCTTGACGTATGCTGGATACTAAGTATTAGGTAGGCTGAATGTGTGCCATCCAGATTCTTGGAATTTTCATGCCGCCATTATTGTTGATGTTTGGGTGGTTTATCGGAATTTTGCAGGCTTCCTTAAATTTTCTTTCATACCAGGCTTTTGTATGGTGTAAAGAGTGGGTACTTTTCCAGTTGATTTGGTGTAAGGTGTTAAGAGCATGATCTGAGAGGCCTGCTTCACCGTAATGGTTATATTTAATGTGTCTTATGTGTTCTTTCTTATGTATATGGATTGTACATCCTGTTTCACCAATGTATGGTAAGTTACAGGTGCAGTTGATGCAATAAACTTCAGGATGTGCCAATGGGAGGAGAGGGTCCTTAGAGGAGTTGAATATGTTTTTTAAGTTTAGTAGGTGGTTTAAAGGTGGCATTGAGATTTTAATGGTGTAGGATTCTGTTGATTTTTTTCTGATAACCCTTTAATGTATGGGATGGCTATGGTTTTACTGTAATCTAGATTCTTTTTTGTTGATGTTTTATTAAGTATTTTATTGATGGTCTTTTTGTTATAGCCATTATTTATGAATGTGTCGCTGATGATTTTTAGTTCCTGTTTCAGAGCTTGCTGGTTAGAGCAAATTGTTATAGCTCTGTTTTTAAGGGTGTTAATGACTCCATATTTTTGTGATGGGTGGTAGTATGAATTAGCATGTATGTATTGGCCAGTGTGTGTCGATTTGCGGTAGATCATGAAGGATAGAGTGCCTGAAGGAAGATGTGTGACCAGTGTATCTAGGAACGGGAGCGAGTTCTGGTTTTTCATTTTCGATGGTAAATTGTATGCGTTCATGTTGTTTGTTCAGGTGGCTAAGGAATGTGTTCAGCATTTGTCGCCCATGCGGCCAGATAACGAACACATCGTCAACGTATCTAAGCCACACTGTAGGTTTTAGAGTGGCGGAATCAAGAGCATTTTGTTCAAAAGTTTCCATGTAGAAGTTAGCGATTGCGGGAGGATAGTGGTGAGACCATGGCCGTACCTTCTTTTTGTAGATACAATGTATTTTGCCACATGAAGTAACCAGACCGTAGTACATGGGCAAAGAGGGCCGTAATGTCGGGCAGAAATTTGTTCTGTAGTGGAAGGATTGTGTCATTGATTGGGACATTTGTGAAAAGGGCAGAAATGTCAAAACTGACTAATAAGTCATCTTTGTCGAGTGTTATGTTTTTAATTTTGTTTATAAAGTGTTGTGTGTGTTCTTTATGTACGAGGGGGGAATGACCTACCAACTCCTTGAGTGTTGATGCTAATTTCTTGGCTAAGTCGTAATTAGGGCTATCTATTCCTTCCACAATAGATCGAAACGGCACATTTTGTTTGTGCACTTTTGGGGCACCGTATATTCTGGGAGAGCGGGCATAGTGGGGTAAAAGTGTTTTAACCGTGTCCGATGGCCATGAAGTGATGGACTTAAGTAGTTTCTCTGTTTTATTCTTTATCCTGTTTGTTGGATTGTAGTTTACTAGCTGATAGGTGCTGTTATCAGAGACTAGTTGATTCATATGATGGATGTACGTTGACCTGTCAAGGATGACAGTGGCATTGCCTTTATCCGATTTCATTATAATTATGTCTTGGTTGGCTTTCAAAGACTTTATCGCTGCCAGTTCTGTTTTTGTAAGATTGTTATGTATGGTTTTCTTACTGAACAGTAATGTTTTTTTTTTTTTCACCAGAGGTCAGGCCAATAATTGTTGCAACGGTTGGTCAGTTACTTTAACAAACCATGTAGATTGTAGTGCAGCTTGTTTTCTGTATATAGTGCATATGCTGCAGAAGATGACCTTGATATAAAGGTCGAAACGTCGAATGTGAATTTTAGTTTATATTAAACTAAAGTTTTACTCAACCATGGTAGTTGTCTCCATAATTTTCAAAAATGTATTCGGATCACCATGTAAGCCTAAAAGAAAGGATATACAGGGTGTTCGGGATAAATTTGACATATTTATAATTAATTATATTTTTCCGTAAGTTACATGTATTAACACACACTTCTCTTCATTTAAAAGTTTGGACCCTTCTTCATTCATATACAAGATGTCAGAAAGGATGGATAACTGGAACCCACCTGAATCATGGAAGAGAATAACTTGTATCATGATGATTCGTGCCCGCCATCAAAATAAGGATATTACGACTGCTGCCCAATGCTCCCTGAATACAGTAAAAACAATCAGGCATGAACTAGAGACTTGCAATGGTGACTACGAGGATGTAGCAAGAAGAAAGATCCCTAGCAGACGATCTGATTGCGTTCGTACAGCAGAATTCCTCGCAAATCTGCAGGAACAGGTGTTGAAGAACCCTGGCATTGGAATTCGGGCTTTGTTCGTGGAGTTGCTAACTGTAGTCAAGCCCTGGATAACAAGGGTAGCCAATGGTAGGCCGTATGTATGGCAGCAGGATTCGGCCCCTTGCCACACCTCTGGGAAAAGTCAAAAATGGTTGTCTGAAAATTTCTACGACTTCACCAGTCCAAATGTTTGGCCTCCAAACTCCCCAGACCTTAACCCCATGGATTATTTTGTATGGGGCGCAGTTGAAAAAGACACCAATCGCACTTCCAGTAATACAAAAGCCCAGTTAATGGATAAAATTAAAACAGTTTTTGCGGCCCTTCCCAGGGAGACTGTAGCATCAGCTTGTTCGAGGTTCCGAAGCAGAATTGAAGCTGTGATCGATGCTAATGATGGTTATTTTGAGTAAATCTTGTTGATAGTATTGTAATTAACTCTGCCTGTAATGTTTTTTTGTCAATTCATTAAATTTAATAGATACAAAGAAGATTTTCTTTTTCCTTACGAAACTGTCAAATTTATCCCGAACACCCTGTATATATTATTTCTACTGCATGTTTCTTTGAACTGTGTAGCTTCCAGTATTTTTTTTTTTTTTTTTCAGTACTTTTATGTTTATTCATCACTTTGTTTTGAGGATAATGTATCATCTCCTATAGATTCTCAGATTACCTTTGCTTGCACATCTATAATGTTAACGCATGTTTTCAGTTATAACATGGTGTACTTCAGCTACAGCTTTTTTTTATTTCTTTCATATTGCTTTCTCTCATTATTAATGCTACCATTAATCTACCGTATAGTGAAACATTATATGAAATAAATAAGTTTAAATAAAATATGGAAATTTAACGAGGAAAAAGTATCACAATTCGAAATTATGTATTATACAAAAAAAAAACAAGAAAATTCTAGAATAAAATATAAAATAAAATAAATCTAATTGTTCTCAAGTCAGAAGTGTCACTGTTGCTAACAGAGCATCACTAGTTGTGCATAATTAGCTGTCCTGGTTGGCCGAGTGGTTAGCGTATCCTCTCTCCAGCCAAAAGGCTGCAGGTTCGAATCCTGCCATGGGCATGGATGCTTGTGATTGTCTCTGAAAATGCTAGTGATGGTCGGTGGTAGATGGCATGGGTGTAGATGATGAAGGTAGTTGCTTTTGGTGGAGACGCAGAGTTGTAGAGTAGGTGCCCTCCCTCGATGTTACATAATAATAATAATATAATTGAAACAGCAATACTTCTGTCCCTGGCATCATATGTGTTGATGAAAATATTATACTGTTTTCATTATTCACTACTCATAAGGTGTAAAATTTGCAAATTTTGACTTATGTCATTTTTGTTGCAGGGTACGATATGTCCAACTACTAACTTTTTACAAAATGACAGATACTTGTATTTGTCCACATTGAGTTTTAAATCCCACTTAAAATCCCTGTTCACTCCTCTGATCTTTTATGACTATATTTAAAAAAAAAAAACTTCGTTCATCTGAACCATTGCCTATGCTACCCAGAATTTAACGCTCGTTACCATTATTATTATTATGGGCTACTCCATGGAGTCCTTAAACTCATTCATGAAGGCCCTGAACATCATGTCAAGCACTATCCAACATTTTCATAGTATCTATCATCCTTTGCTTTGAATTCATTCAGTCATGGCACCCACGACAGACTCTAGCAACCAATTCCACTCGTTCGCCACTTTCCAAGCAAAAAAATCTAGTTCTAACACTCTTGCCCAGTTTCCAAGGATCCCTAGTTCTCCCACCACCAGACCTGTTCCGAAAAATTTCTTCTGTCTTAATCCTATAAAACCTCTTCAGTAAAATCTGTATGTCTCAGTCACATCACCCCTTTCCACCTGTCCACAAATCTTTAACCTGTTCTCTTAAGGTTCATTCCATGACCTTTTTGTCATTTTTCATTTACGTGAAATGCAATTGCTGAATAGGTTCTTTATGGTTTCACCAGTTAGTTTCAGTTGGTAGTCAAAAAATACTTTTCTTCATTTGTCTTTCAAAAGTATCTCAAGTTTTAGAAATTTTCTTAATTTAAATTACAAAATGTAACATATTTAGTATTTAAAACGTATTTTTTTAATGCTGTTGGATAATAAGTGGTATATTTTGATGTCTTTGTAATCAGTGTTTTCATGATAGCTTTCGTAATCTTTTTTACTTCAATTAATGATTATTATCTTTATCTCAAAGTCATCAGGGACCAATGCCTAAGCTGAACATGTTTGATTTTTCCAAAACAGGACACTTCTATATAAGACAATAACTGGTATGACAAATATATTAATATTGACTTTTAACTTTAAATTGTTTAATTGGTTTAAAAATATTGTATATTTAAGCATGTTTCTTCCAAGAAAAGCAAATTATTATTATTATTATTATTCGTGACACCTCCAAGGGGTCAGAAGACTCATCGCGGGAGGACACCTACAACTGTCTCAACCATTACACCGAACCTCTACTACGAATCATCTCCATCAATGCCATCTACTGCCCACCTCCCCCACAACTAGTATTTTTGTCTGTAAATTGCGTGTATTCTGAAGGGCCAATTTGTCTGTATAAATAAAACAGGTTTACTGTTAACTTAAAAAATTAAAAGTATTTTATTAATTATGTATATTTTAAATGTCTATTTTGTTTTTTGGAATAAAACTGTTAAGCTTTAAAAATAGTTTTTAGCCTATGAATGTTGATGAGATAGATGATTATTTAGGCATGACAGGAATGGGAACAAAGCAGAATTATAACATAAACTAAAGCAAAACACTCTCGGCTCAAATCAAGTTTGCGTCGTGAATAGCACTTGAATCACGGATGATGCTATGTCATGGACACGTGATTTGCATGCCTGGGTAGATTCTGCGTGCACATAGTTAGCAGTGGTCTAGTCATGATCGAAGTGGCCTTGATGCAGATTGATTACACATATTCTAGAGTTTAGCGCAGCATCATTATTTTTATAAACTTATTTGTTTTTCTATTTTTACTTCCCTCCCACTCACGATAATGTACAATAGCAATAGTAATAATATGTAATATTATGTTTTCCTGGGACAGTTCACAAATCGGCCGGGACACCAGGACAGGACCTTCAAATTGGGACGTATGGTCAACCTACCAATGCCCACCTACTTTATTCATTCTGTTAGACCACAGCCAAGATTTTTTTCCCCATCAGAATACCGATTTAAATACTGGTTGCTGCTAGGCAACACTAGAATGCTGATTTGTATGAGAATGAAAAGAATTGGAATCGAACTGTTTGCTTTGGCTTGTAAATAATGTTTAATTATACAGTTCTGTCCAGATTATATATATATATATATAAAGATAAGCCGAAATTTGAAATGTTTTTATGTCATGTTTTTTGTCTTTTCATTGTTTTGAGCTGGGTTAAGTCGAAATTTGAAACGTTTCGTCCAACAATGTGTTTGTTTTCATGAGACAACAGTTTGTTGGACATTTCAAAAGAATGGAGAACCGGCTTACCTGCCTGGAATTCGGGAGGGTTAGGTGCCGTAGGTGCCATGGGGGTATATGAAATATTTCATACCATACAGGACACTTTGTGCTATATTGATATTGCATAATGCATTGCCTGAGAGGGTGGTGAATGTGCAGATTGTAGATGATTTTAAGGAGTGGCATGATAGATTTTATGTTCACTAGTGTTGATCTTCAACGATAAGTCTTGTGACTCCATGGGGATCAAGAAAATAATTATATTGTAGTGCGCAAAATTTTGACGTAGCATATATAATTATACTGATATGTACAAGCTCTTTTATTTATTATTATTGTTTTAATTTTTGCAAAAAAAAAAGTCCTTTATAATATAGTATTTTATAAATGCTATATAAATACTCTGTATAGAGGAGATTTCATACTATTAAAAAATAATATGCATACATAGTTGACTATGTATTTTGTGCTGTTTACTATTCCCAGTTTGGTTATATAATCATGATACTGTTTCCTAAAGTATTGTTTTCAGTATTTTAGGAAACAATACCAACATTCACATTTTGAAAAGATATAAAGGTTTTCTTGGCTTGCTTATTTCTGTCTTTGTATTTTATTTGTTTCATTTTCATAACTTTCTCTTTTTAATTTATTTCCAGTCAGATATATAACTAGCAATATTTTATTAAGTATACTTCAGTATTTTGCGAAGTATTACTCTTACATATTCAGTCCTGTTGCTGATGTCATGATCAATAAAAACTGCACTTTTATTATATTAGCTAAGAAGTCAGTGATGTTTTTTGCAGCAGTACTTGAGGAATAAATGAAAGGTTGTAATCTTTCATTTATTCCTCAAGTTTGTTAGCCAGTTATTTATATCTGATACAATTGTGTTTTAGCCAATAGCTCTTCCCCTGGAAAGGAAGATGAAGAAATCATAACAACATATTCATTCTGGGTTACTATAGCATATGTAAATCACCAGTATGCATTTTTGAAAAATTGTCAGTTGTTGCTGGAGACTAAATTACATTTAGTATGTTTTTATAGTGTATTTATTGCATAGAAATCTCAATAGCAGAAGTCATTTCTTATAAGTAGCAAAATGGTGTACCACCATATTATTACTAGATTTGAGATAGTTCACATCAGATGTGCTCTGTATACAAGTAGCTTAGTCATAAAAATACTTCATTTTTCAATTAAAAAATCAAACAACAATGAAGGAGAGATTTCATTCCCCTTATACCTTCATGTAGTTTAATTTTTTAAAATTTCCAACTGTATTACACTTGACAATGATTCACAATATATGGTTGGTTCTTTACTTCATTATATTATTACTCCTCTTACTTTTTGGTTCCCTATTTGTATTATCTTTATCTTACTCCTATCTCAACTGCGCTATTGTTATATCTTATACTTTCTTTTCTTATTTTGCTTTACTACTATTATTATCCTATATTCCTGTATATCAGAATTTCGCTTCTGACAAATTTATTTTAGATCGACTGCGCCAGCCGGTAACTAGTTCCTGATACTTAATTAACTATCTTGGTAGCATTAGTTAACATAGGGATCACGTTTTCTTTGTTTTTTTCTTTGTTTCCCTTGAATAAAATGCCCCCCCCCCTCACTCACACAGGTCCGAACTTTTTTATAAGTGGTAGGTCAGTCTCAAACGACAGAACTTATAAACTTTGGTTTAAAATAATACATTTATTATAGCACAAGAAAAGATACATTTCGATTAGACATTCTAAGTATACATGAAATAATAAACTTCATTACTAAATTATCCGCTTGTTCAGAATTGAAACTCTAAATCCCCCCCTTTCTAAGATTAAGTGATCCAAAATTTCATCTACTATGGTTAAGTATTTCAACTAGATATCTCTGCATTACAATTAAGCTCAAACTCAATCCACCTTTACAGAATTAATCAATATTCATTCTCTATGTACAATTATAAGTAAGGTTTACACATGGCATATCAAATTCACACTAATTCAAACTCTAACATGGAGGACGAAGTTCAACTTTGTCAAGTTTCTATGCCCCACACTAAGTGTAAGTCAGGCTTACATTCAATACTACAACTATCAGCTTCTTCCAAGCAAACTGTTCAAAAGACATGTTTCCCTTTTGGTATAATTTTAGAATAGCACAAGTCTTCTAACACAGACAATTAGTCCAACACAGTCACTAAGAGCAAACATATGCATGGAATTTTTCAATTCTTTGGCACCCTTTTCTTCTTTACGTTTTACAATTATATAAGATAGATAAAAATGTTGTACTTTACCATCTTGTCTTTACTAGTGAGCATTCCGTGACTTCCCCACGCGCTCATTTCGGATATGGCAAGACTTCCGTATTCATCAGTCACTCGCTTCCATGGCTGCTGTGACTTACTTATTTCTTCTTCGAAGGTTGTCCTTCACTGTCTTTACATTGGTGTGGTTTACCAATGGCTCCTTATTAAAAATCTGGCTTCATTCCACAGGTAGCTTTGTTTGTCTCGGTTATAGCAGCAACAGGAGATAGTTGCTGGTCACCGGCGACAAGCTTCCTCAGCCATCCCGGCTCGAACGGGAACACCGGAACAGAAAAAACAAGACGGTGTTTGAACCGCGCACCGCTCCTTATATCTTCCTCGTGAGTGCCCTCTCTCACTGTCTACGTCATACACTTAGCTATAGCCAATTGGTTAGGTACCGATGAGGTCATATTCTTCTCTGGTCTATCTTTACGGAACTATCGCCGCAGGGATTACCGGGTGACTTTGCAGTTTTTTCTGCTGTGTCATTGACTATCACGTGCTGTTGATTGGTTACTTTAACTCTGAATTGTTTAACATAATTTTCCCTGTATTGGGCATGATTCTAAAACACAGTTTTTAGCTTATTTTACAGCAATATTTTTAATCAAGTTGACATACCTTTGGATCACAATATGTTCAGTACTTCCTCACCCCTGTTCTTGGAAGTATAAGCATGTCCTTTCCTTAAGTTTCTATTCTCTTATGTTGTGTCCGAAACAAATAGCCTACAGATAGTGGGCCAGTTATTTCTGACACAACAGAATCAAAATATTTGTAGTTAGTCTGTTGTAATTAAACAATTCTTTCAACTGTGTCTACGTGCAAGGTATAATGAATAAAGAACAGTTATCTCTCAGTAAATGAATTATAGATGTCAGAGTCAGTTGTCAGTGCTTTGTCTGTTGATGGGCTCAAGGAGAGGTATACTAGATTGTGTGGATAGATTGGGTCTCTTGCAATGAGGCTTCGGACTCCATGGAGGTGTCCATATAATAATAGATTTCAATCTGTCCTTTATCTCACATCAGATAACCCTTGAATGTATTGCCTTGTACATTTCTGCCTTCTTGCTGAATTTTAGCTTTTAGGTCAAAATTCAGCAAGATTATTGTTGCTATACTCAGCAGTAATCTAAATATATATGAAAATACAATATCCTTTACATTCTCTCCATCAGCCAAGTCTTGCTAATACTGATACTTCTTACATTCACATATGTGAGCTACAATATCTCTTTTTGTTGCATCGTTTTTACACTTCAAGTTTCTCACTGAATAACACTTTCTCCCAGCACCTAACTCCAAATCCATTCAAGTGCTATGCATCAGTCATGTAGAAGTCCTTTTGTTCATACATCCACAAGATGCACTTCATTCCTCTTGCATAATCTATGCATTGACTCATTTACAGTTCACTTTTCAGTTTACTCTTATTATACTCTGTCAACAGGCTTAGTCATCTCCCTTTTCTCTCACAGAAAAGCATAAAAAATATTCCTCTGACAGTAACTACATCTGAACATATAACAATCTTTTTTCTGCTGTTCAACTATTATGGAAGTTGCTATTAGACTACACAGCCACAGAAAAAATAGATCTTTCATATAGCACTGTTGAAGTTAGAACTACTTATACAGTGATGCTGCACTACACCATACTCATTTGATACACAGACATTCTCACATTTATTTAATTTTATTATATATATATATATATATATATATATACACACATTATATGTACATGTCACTCCCTTTCACACAAGAGGTGCTTCACTGGCAAACTTTGCACATGAAATTAAGTATTTGAATGACTAGAGTACTTGTATATAGAAATATAGAAGCTGAGGCCGTCACATTAAATGCCTTAGTATCCCATAATGCAAAGGACATCCCCTTATGGAAGCATATAATGCATAGCTTTATACAGAAAAAAAGAATTAAAAAAGTCATTCATGATGCAAAGCACACCCCGTTACTGAATTGTATAATGCTATGTGTTGTAGACTTCTGTAAGGGGTGTGCTTTACATTATGGGATACTAAGGCATTTAATGTGAAACCATTAGCTTCTATGTATAAGTAGTCTAGTCATGCGGATACTTCACACACAAACTTTGCTTCCTTACACTTAGATAAAGGATTAATCCTTTATCCAAAATATTCATATAATTAATTTTCATACCTAATAGCTTTAAGGAAAGAATATAATTTCTTGCCATCTGTAATTTATAGTGTAACCAAGTGGAAAAAACTTTCAAAAAAAAAAAAAGTTTTATTTGTTTGTTTGTTTCCATTCATTTTGCTATTTTTGTTAAGTATACTATAATACACTCAAAAAAAAATTAATTTAATTTAAAAAAAATAAAACTTGCAACAACTATCTCAGCTGACCTGTTGGCCAAGTCGTTAGTGTATCTGCTCTCCAGTCAACAAGCTATGGGTTTGAACCCTACAATGGGCATGAATTTTTGTAATGGTGGGAGATTAATTTCATTGCCAAGTGTGACACTGCTGGTCTGCTTGTTGGAGGTCTGAAGTGGCTTGAAAAAGTTCCATTCCATGTTTGGTCTGTAGATTTAAAAAAAAAAAAACATGATCAGATGATAGTAATAGTATGGTATTACCATACTATTACTATCATCTGATCATGTTTTTTTTTTTTTAAATCTACAGACCAAACATGGAATGGAACTTCATTGTGCTACTTGTATATGAAAAATATGACTGCTGCTATCAAAGCAATTCTCTTGGTATTTTCCCAATTCTAGCTTCTACTGTAAGACATCATTACGGTTAAATCTTAGAAATATTTCAAATGAAAAGAATATAATTTCTTTTCAAATATACTTTCTCGTTAAAGAAAAAAAAAAATTGCTATAAAAATGAACATGAATTAAGAAACATATTTTTATATTATGTACTTTTAAGTAGAAAATATCCATATAATTAATTTTCATACCTAATAGCTTTCAGATGTAATTATAATATTGATTGCAGTTAAACTTCAGCCATATTATTTGTGTTGATTTAATTTTTTGTTTCTTTCATTTTATCAAAGATGAAAAAAAACTAACCTAACCTATTCTTGCTTGTTTATAGAAAACGTACCAAGTTTTAAAGGTATTTTGTAAATATCGAATTTTGAAAGACATTTAATTGGTAATTTTGGTATGATTTTCTGCAAGTTGAATGTCTGCATTTATGGCTTTAAAAGTTTCCTGCTGAATTATGCATACAGTGCAGTCTCAATTATGCAGTGCTAATGGATGGATAATATAAAAATGTGAATAACTTGAATATAACTTATTCCAATCATAAAGGCTCTTTGCTTGTTTTTTGAGACATTTTCTTGGGACGTTTAGCACATGCCATGAGTCACACAGGGATATATATCCACTGTTATGGACCAAACATTTTGTATATATATATATATTTATAGTGCATAATTTTTTTTAAATGAAATACTAGGCAAATTGAAAAAGAAAATCACGCACAGATAATCTGCACACCTGGATTATCAAGTGTACATTGTATTTTGATTATATCTGTATTTTAATGTGCATTTTCCTTTATAACTGTACACAAGCTTACTTAAAATGGATCTGATTTATCCACTTCACCTGTTAGCATAGTACATTTTTGTTTATTTTCTGCATTTATTACAATTAAAAGAATTGATGAAATTCTGTAGAATTAAAAGAACTTAATTACATGCTTGTTGATTTATTTTAAATAGACTGTTTCTTAAACTGGAGTTGCATATGTAGAATTGCCATGAACTTTAGAAATCATTTTTCTATGCTGTTATGAAATTGTTGAGAAAAGCTCTAATGAGAGCCTGTTTACAGCCAAACACGAGTTAATGTACATACAAAGTTCCACTATTTTTGAATGTAAGATAAAGACCAAAATAAATTTCATTTTAAGTAGTCTTATGTGATTGTTCTTTTGTTGAAATCTGATAAATGATCATATTCATCTATGGTATATTTGTTCACAAAGCACCTAATGAATTTGGTTTAGCAGTGGGTTTTTTTTTTATTTTTTATTTTATCTTTTTTTATTATTATAATATATATATATATCTGCATATAAATATATGTGATTCACACACAAGACCTATAGCACATTAGTGCCCTGTCTGGGCAAGAGAATTATAAGAGAGGAGGAATCTGTTCACATTTTGCTTGAACAGCTGAGGGTTGTAATCTTTGGGGAAGGCAGAGTGAGGGAGACTGTTCCAAAGGACAGAAGTAGATGGAATGAAAGAGGAGGCAGTGCAGTTGGTTTGGTGAGCTTCAAGATGGACTGTGAAAGGGTATTGGTTAGCAGTGGCTTTTGTTTTAATGATTTTGGGGGAGAGTAGATGGATAATAGTGTCCAATTCAACAGAGCACTGTTCATATCTGTAGAAGAGGCACAAGGCAGAAACTGAATGTCTGTGAGAGGGGAATCATTAATTAGCCAGATTGCCCTCTTCTGGATAGAATACAACAATCTTGAAGAAGATTTGGGCTTTGTATAGAGTTAGCAAGGTGCGAAGTAGTATCTTGTGTAAAAAGGTACACCCAGTTTTTTGGCAACTATGGAAGCTATATAGTTGAAATGTCATGCCAGAAAAGATGAGGGTTCACATCCCTCTGCCTCACCTTCAGTGAGGCAGAGGGATGTGAACTCTTTTGTGCAAGAGATCAGACAGAACCAAGTTTTGGTGGCATTGACGTTTACAAGGTTGTCATTACCCCGCTGGGATATAACTAGGATATCTGAGTTCAGGTCCCTGGTTGTGGTAGATCTTGAGGATTCTAATACTTGAGGAGCACTAAAAAGTTTGTCAAATGAAAAGGGGGAATGGGGTGTACTGTCATCAGCAAAGCTATGAACAGAACCCTGAGGTACTCCTGCATTGTTGGGAAATCTCAGTAGAGTAAACCATATTCCATAGTGAGCGACCAGTGAGAAAGTTGGCAATCCAGTTGCAGAGTGAGGAAGGCAGTTTGGTGAGTAGGCCCCTGTGCCAAACCCAGTCAAATACCTTTGAAATGTTGAGGGCAACCACATGAGTTTCATCGAATTTCTCCATAGCCCGATTCCATAGGTAGGTGGTGAAATCAAGATCAGCTGTAAATCATGAGTGGCAGAATCCATACTGCTGCTCACTGATTAGTTGATATTTCTCTAGGTGGTTCAAGAGTTCGTTGTTGATGACCTTGTCCATAATTTTTGAGAGAACAAAAGTGAGCAATTGGACGGTAGTTTGTTTGGTGACTATTATCACCTTTCTTTGGGATGGATTGAATGTGGCACCTGTTTCCATGTTGTAATCTTTGCCAGTTGAAGAGGCGATACAGGATAGGTGTTAGTTTTGGGGCACAATTTTTTCAAACAATAGGTGGGATACCATCAGGACCAGATGCCTTAATTGTGTTCATATTATTAAGGATTCTTTGGATTTCTTTTTGTCAGAAGACTGTGGTAGACATGAAGGGAAGCCATTCTTTGTGCAGTGGAGGGAACTTTGCCCACGTCATCAATGCAGGAATTGCAAAAGAAGAGTGATGCCAGTAAGTTGGCCTAGTCTTTTGTTGAGGTAACTTCAGTACCATCGGAATGTGAGAGTAGTGGAAACCTTGGTGGGCAGAAGTTCTGCCCAATGGCCTTGGCAAGGGACCAGAAGGAGTGATTGCAATTTGGGCAGGAGGCGAGTTTGCAGCATTTGACCTTTTCAAAGTCTGACTTGGACTTGGTGATGATACTGTTGCGAGCTGTAGAGAGGGCAGCTGGGATTTTGATGTTTAGCCAATTGTGGTAAGCAGAGGTTTTTCCTTTTACAGCATTGACACACTTTTCAGAACCAAAGCTTGGATGGTGGCTGAAATTTTGGAGTGGAATAAGAGATAACAGCCTTCATTCCTGTGGATGATTTCTGTTATTCAGTCTGTGCAGGTTTTTGGATCATAATTACTGAAGCAGTAGTCGGACCATGGAAAAGATGAATAGAAGTCACATGGGCCAGTTGGCACCTTTGTAGTGCCAAAGGACAAGACAACTGGTGGGTGAAAGTTTTTCTGTAGCAAAAGAGATAGTATGATTCATATTAGATGTTTAATGGAATATTAACAGCACTGAGAAAGGATTAAAACTAATTTTAATATTTCCAATATTTCGTCTCCGTCACAGAGACATCTTCGGGGATTACAAAAACTTTTTGTAACAACACACAAATACAATACAAAGTGAAACTAAAGTCCTAACTAAAGTCCTGGTGCACCCACTGGGCATTTGCAGGTGGCCTGGGATGTAAAGAGGGATCTCTGATAATTAAAATTAAGGTGGGAAGGCTCTCCAACAGCGAGATTGGTATGTCATGGAGGGTATCACTCTCACTGCATATAAGAAGAGTCGGGGGGGGGACAGAAAACGGAACTCTTGCTTTAACGACCGAATATGGCTGCAGCCACTTCAGGTCTCTAATAAGCAAGTTGGTATTTTTTGGTGATGTAAACCACAACAGAAGTATCTCTTCCGGCTTAGCACATCATTTCTGTACATCTAACCGCATGATAGAGTGGCAAAACAGCTCCATGCCATATCTGGATTACGACTACAGACATCGTTTATTCAAGGAAGCCACAATAGTGTTAATAACCGCTGGATACCTCAACAGAAATCAGGGTGCAATCCTAAACAGTTCGTGGAAAAACCTGATCCTCTCTCTAAATCAATCTGAACTACAGCTAGCCAGTAATCACATTACACATTTACAAAAAACGCATGCGTGATAATGAATAAGAACATTCTATTTCACTATAGAATCCAGAATTTTTTGCGAGCTCTTAGGGGCACCACTCCCATATGTGGTTGCTACCATATATGGGACTGTTGCCCCTAAGAGCATGGACAGGTGGATTTGTTATTTGTATAGGGCTAAGAGCTGTTTGGAGTTAAATTAACACCTCAGACGAAAAAGAAACCTAATTTTTTGGATGCAAAGACAATATTTGTAATATGTTTGTGCCAAGAGAGATTTCAAGTTGGTGTTCTATTCACGATAAGATTTATCTTGTTCTCAAAATAAGGTTAGTCTCAGCTTGAATTGAATCTGGATGTTATCATAGGTAAGACTGGAAAAGAAGGTTTTTTGTGAGAAATAAAGCAGAGCTATGTTTTGCCAGCATTATATTCTTACCAACTAATTTTGGTTGAATCTCTTACCTTGCAGAAGCCTCATGGAATGCATGTATATTTGGATTATAGTTATTACTTAAGTCTTTTATGCTCCCCTAAAAAATTTCTCTGGTGGATAAAAATGAATGCTGGTGTAAGAAAAGAAGGGAAGGGAGGATCGCATCGTTTAAGAATATCTCCATGGTTCATGCCATTTAGCTAAATTTGAACTCTTTTTAGCAACTTTTTAGAACTCGTGCACATTTAAGAAGAATCTGGCACAATCGGACTGAAAGGAAATGAATTGTAAGGGGGATGGTTTTCTTTTTCTGCAGAAAGAATGGAGCTAAAATTCCAACTTGGATTTACTCTTCTACTATTATAAATCACAGTCTAGCTTCTGCAATCTGGCAAAAACCAACTCAATGAGCTGATATCCTAAAAATGTTTCTTTTTTTATTTATAGACAAATATTTAGTATTGTATAATGAGCATTTTCAGTTGCATTCCAACATATCTGACAAAATCCACAACGAAGTGCTGCATGCGTTTCTTCAATAAGTGTAGTTTTTCATATAACCTTGTGGAAGTGAGTCTGCATCCATTACTCTAGGCCGCCTAAAAAAAGATTTCAGTTCATGTCTGGTCGTCAACAGGAACTTTTTCTAAGCCTTTCTTTGACCAGTTCCCAAGTTAGTCAATCTTTCTGGCATGGGCAAGCGACTTTCCTGGAAAGTTAGGTTGTTTTCCCCATAAACTGACAATCGATGATAGAACGCGCATTGTTTCAGGCAATAATATATTGCTTTAGGCTTAGGGACCACAAGATGGTGGCACTGGTCTGCTCGTCATTGTGTGCTATTTATAATTACTTTTGGGCTATCTCTAACTGACTACAGTAGGGACTGACTGTTCACCAAAGCTACGTAGATAGAGCAGAAACAGTCTTGCCTACTTCCTGTAGGGAATGAAAGGTGTTAGTGATTTATTTATTTGTAATTCATTTGTTTGTCAATATTTATATAATTCTTCTCCTTCCTCTTGTGCCTTATCCCCTCTATTTGGGGTCAGCCTTTTTATATGATTTGACCTTATGCACGCGATTCCTACCGACTTGTTGCAGAGCCTGATGTTGTGGGGGGAGTGACGATTTTTTGTCTATAGAAGTGTATGTTCACATGGCCGGTTTGCCTGTCTCTGAGAGACGAAATACCCCAGTTTCCAAGAGAAAAGCACTCCATCACCGTATGAGACTGACTAACTCACCTTTTGAAAGAGACCAGATAAAGTTTCACTGACGGGAATCGAACGCAGGTCTTTCCGACCAATGGGCTTTTGTTTTTAATAAATAGGCATAATTTCTATTTATTTATATATTTTTCTCACGAACGTTTTCCCTTCCCTTTTAACGTTTTACTGACATACTCGAAGCTTATTTAGGAATTGTTTTGAATAGCGATGGTTTCGAACTTATGAATTAGTATCCATGTGAGGTATTTGTTTCAACTGCAGTTATATTTACATATATACTGTATAATGTATTATGAACATCCTATTTTCTACCCAAGTGCCATAACGAGGGCGTGGCGAAAGAGGCACCCCCCACGGGCGCAAAACGTAAAAAATAAAAATAAATAAATAGATATAAAAGTCCGCTATTTTATTTTGTATTTTTAAATTTCGGCAATACGCAGCTTTAGACACACAAATTCTGCAAGACACTGCAACTCACTTTGATGGGGTTAATAGTAAGTATTTAACATTGCATTTAGTAAAATTTAACTTGTTACATTTAAATTTTTCAAAATTTTTGTCATTTTTGTGTTAGGGAGTGCAAGTTAGACACTTGCCACAGGTGCTTCATACCCTCGTTACTGTACTGCTCATGTCCACAAACCATGCGGTTACAGCAGCACCCTTATGACACGGTGTCTTGCTGAAATAGACAATGGTCAGTTCCATAGAAACGCAACAAAGTAGGAAGCATTGCATCTGGAATGTTCAGAATACCTCTCCGAGTTCAGTGTTCTTGGCACCACAAACAGAAGCCCGAGACCAAACCAGGACATACCGTCAAACTGCCATTTCTGAATTTCATAGTTGGTGCGTACTCTGGTAAGAGACGTTCACCGGGCACCTGCTGGGCACAGTGTGTATCGTGATTCGTCGCTCCAAAACACAGAATTTCAATCTTCCTTGTCCCACTCTACATGCTATTTGCACCGCTGAAAACAAGGCTACATGTTGGTTCGGGTAATGTGTGGCTTGCATACTTTGGTCCTTCCATGGAAACCTAAGTTTTAAGCCTCTGTTCTGAATGTTTTTGTACAGATGCGTGTGCCAGTCTATGCCCGGAACTCCGCATTCAATGTATCGGCTGACAAATGCCAGTATTTTTACATATTATCCTTCGTAGCACTCTACGGTCACGTTCGGTGAGTATGGTGGGTCTTACATTGCGGGTAGCACTTGCAGTTGACTATCTGATCTTTCATCTCAGTATGGTATTTACTGATTTGTCCTGGGACTGCTCAATTTGTCAAAAATTTTCCGAACACACAGGACTGCGACATGGCATCCTATCACAACGTCTCTTTCAAAGTCCATCAGTTAACTCTTCTTGAGCCATTTAACCCGAACACAGCTGCACTGACTTGTGAGCATCATATTCCTCCAATTATTACCAGCATGACTCGCTACATGGCACGATTCCCCTTGCCGATGGGGATGTCCGTTGACTTCTTTCCAAGCTGTGTATATATGATATACACAGAGAGAACCGCGTTATGCTTATTTGGAGGGATTTCTGTTTAATAATAATAAATAAATAAAAATAAATTTGAGAAAGGACTTCACCAGGAAAGACTGTGTATTCATTGCTTCAATGTAAAACCTTTTGGCGAATTATTTTCGCTTTGGTTTGTTACAACGCAAGTATTTCAATTTTTCACTCTTCAGTAACTGTGCATCATATTTCTTTCTGAAGATCGTCATTAAAACAGTTTCGCTTAAAGCTTTAAAAAATAAAACTTAAAACTTTAAAAATTATGAAATTTAAACCACCTGCGTTGAATAACAAAGCCAGCAGTTAGCATACAGGCAAAACGAAAACTAACGCTACAACAGAACAAAGTCCGCATCTGAGATGCCAGCATGTATTTTTATTTTCTCCGAATAAATCACTGCAGATATCGATATTAGTATCGAACAATGCGACTCCAAGGTTATACAAATTACTTCTATCCGTGATATACGATTATAGGTTATGAATAAAAAATTTATGACTGACCAATATTAAGTTTTTATTAAAAACGGGACAAAACTGACATTTTAATTAAAACGACCGGACGGCCGGGAAATATGGAAAAAAAAAAAAAAAAAAGTACTGTCCCGTTCAAAACGGTACGTATGGTAAGCCTAGATTTAGGGGATGAAAAATAAGAATTAAAAAAAAAACTGAAAATAATATTGTAAATGCATTACAGGATTTTAATTCGTTTAACTTTATAATACGAATTATATAAATCAAGTGGATATTAAATCCAGCATTATTTCAAAGCATCATTTTAATAAATAACAAGAATTGTTTTGTAAAACACAACTAGATTTTTATGTTATTTTTATTCCTGCACTCAGTTAAAATAATCACGTTTTGCTTGCATTCGTTCAGCTCTATGTCCACTACATTGTTCCAAATTTAATGCCAAAAGGCCCATAGTATTTTGGCATTTCATTTCAGTATATTTATATTGTATGTTCCCAGCGAAAAGTTCAGAAACTATATATCTTACACAATTTACACTGTAAATTGTGTAAGATATATACTTTGCAATCCGGTCATGACCTTGTTTGTACCCTGTGCGTGACCTTGCTGCAAGATCAGATAGTCTATGCAGTGTTTCTCAAACTTCAGATATCCGTGTACCGCTTCTTAAATTTTCATTATTATCAAATACCCCCTTATCAAAATAATAATAAATAAGTAAATAAAGTGTATTTCATTGTAAATGTCTATTTTATTTGAATTATATGTTCATGTAAACAAACAAACAAACAAAATGATTTATTTTTAATAGAACAAAATTTGGAATAGGTTCCACTTCTTTTCCTGTCCACGAAAATCCACATTTCAAGTAATTCATATCATACTTACGAAGATTTTTCATCTTCTTCCTGGCTGGTTCTCTAGAGATGTCAGACGACGACACACCCTTATCAATTTCATTTGGTCCAGATGCAATATCAACGTTTTCTTGTTGCTACTTGTATTTGCATTGCTCTCTTTTGTGCATTTTATAAATGCACAATTTTTTTTACCCAATGATCCATACTTAAGAATTTGAAAGGTTAAAAAATTACCGTATTTACTCTAATATAATTCGCACTTTTTTCTCAAAATTAAAGCTAAAAAATCGTGGTGCGAGATATATGCGGGGATTTTCGAAAACTTAAGTTTTCAGAAAAAAACTGAAAATGGTGTAACTTACCAAGCTGCTATTCGCTATCGCTACTTTTGGTATCGTGAACAGTTTCCTTGTGCGCATCGTCAAAGTCATCTACCCAAATAGCTTCACCTTCTTTCCCATTATTTCAAGCAAAAATTACCAGTAATTTACAAGACTTGAGATACGTAATGAACAACCCTTCACAAATGACTAATGAGTAGTAAAAGTAGAGCGCGAAACAGACACTAATGGTAGGCCAGTAGAGATAGAGAAGCTATGAAGAAGGGCATATGATTGGTGCGGTGTTAACAAAAGATCGCGCGAACCAAAGACAAAGGCAAGCCAACAGTTGAGTTGAAGTGCTAATTCTCTTCAACCGAATTTCATAATATCTGAAACACATTCACTATATATTTCTTAGTTTTAACACGTTCACGTGTTAAAACTAAGAAATATATAGTGAATGTGTCAAGCAAAACTATATTTTGCACCGGCAACATATGGTTTTGTTTGAGTCTATACAGCAGTTTCTGTTGGAGGGGAGATGTGATTCATTAGTTAGTGCCGTTTTTATCGCAGTTGTCTCTAATTGCACTATTTGTTGAGAAATATATTCAGGCCCGTTTCTACATTTTGCGGGGGCCCTGTGCGAAATGGAAAAGCGGAGCCCCTGAAAGTTAGTAACATTTATGGAAATTTTAAGTTGAAGAATATCTTGTTAATTAATTAAATCAAATATGAAAAATATTTATGCACATAAATAAATAAGTATGCTCTTTAGCATCAATTTAAGTAAAGGGAAAAAATTTCTTAAAAAATAAATGTGTTTGTATGTACATGATATATTATTTTATTATGTAAGTACATATTATCATATAAATACTCCAGAACAATGATTTATTTAATAATATAAATATAATATAAAAAAAATATCCATTTTTACTATAAAGAATGAAATATATGTATAACAACTTATAAGATTTAAAAGAAATCATAATATATTAAATTTTATTTAACCTAATGCGCTTATCAATAAAATCATTTATAACGCTATCAAAATTCAAATTGTTTGCAATTTTATGCACTATAGATATTATTGCCAGGGATGACAAACGTTCTTGAGACATAGTAGATCGCAAATAGGTTTTTATTAATTTTAATTTGGAAAATGACCTTTCTGCTGATGCGCCCGTAACTGGACTGGTAAATAATATTTTAAATGTCGTAGTAATATTTGGATAAATATCCGACAAATTATTTGCAATTATGAATTTTAAAATATTAATGGGTGCATCTTCTGGAACAATATTTCTAAAAATAATTAATTCATTGTAAAATTCAGATTCATCAATATCTCTATTTAATTTTTGATACAGCTGTTTGCAGCAAAATTTTAATTCATTTTCTGTCTTTTTTCTTATTCATTTCATATCATAAAGAAATCCAAATGATTTTTCGTGAATTTCATACAATTCAAATCTTTTTTTTTTTTGACAGATTGTAGAGCAGTATCTAAAATTACAAAAAAAAAAAAAAAAAAAATTATTGTTATCACCTATGTGTGATTCATCAGGCGTTTCATAATCAAAATATACTTTTCTTCGACGTACTCGACTTTCTTTAAATTTAATTTCTATTTCTAATAGATTTGATAGTTCTTTAACAATCTCAAAACAGCTATCAAATCCTGATATTCTCTGCTCTTCAAATATGCTTAGTTGCTACGTCTATGGAAATTTTTGCATTTTGTAATACTTTACTTACTAAATTAACTTTTGACAAAAGCTCATACCAAATTACAAGCCTCAGTATAAACTCAAATGAATCTATTTGTTCATATATTGAAACCCCTTCTACTTTGACAGTATTATCCGATGTAGTTTTAAATAATTCTTTTAGTGCATTTAAAAATTCTAGAATTTGAAAACGTACAGCTCCAACTGATTCTATTCTACATTCCCATCTTGTATCACATAACGGTTTTGGAGTTAATTGTTTAACAAATTTCTTTAATATGTCCCAACGTGAAGTTGAGGCAGCAAATAATGTATATATATTTTGTATAACATTAAAAAAAATTATTGCTATAATTGATGATTTTGCGACATCCTCTAAAATCAAATTTAAATTATGACAGGCGCAAGGAGTATAAAATGACTTTTTGTTTTCATTTAAAATGTAAGCACGGACTCCCTTATATACTCCTTTCATATTCTCTCCGTTATCATACCCTTGCTCTCTACAATCTGGCAATTTAAGATTTAATTTATTCAAAAGTGATTTTATATTTTCATATATACCTTTACCAGTAGTGTCATTAGTTGTTAAAAACGTCAAAAAGTGTTCACGAATTTCAATATCTGCTTCAAATATATGTAGAAATCTAAAAATTACTGAAATTTGCTCCTGATGACTACCATCAGGAGTACAATCGAGAATTATTGAATAGTGCTTTGCCTGTCGTATCATATTTACAATATTTTGTTGAACTTTGGTTCCCATATCAACAATTAATTCATTTTGCGCAATGGGTGATAAATACGAATTTTGTTTCTTACCTATAATTTTTTTCCCGGAACATCGCAATAAATGATCTTTTAAAAGTGGATCAAATTCTGCAATTAATTCTACGATTCCAAAAAAATTACCATTATGGGCTGTGTATAAAGTATCAAAATTACCTCTAAAAGCTAAATTATGTTCGGATAAATAAAAAATTGCTGCTAAATAAAACTGCTACTATTCGTCTTGAAACATTTCTTAACCGTTATGCTTCAAATTTTATGACATTTTGATTTGTCTGATCAATTGTATTGTGATTTTTTAAATTACATTCCATTTGTGTCCATGAATACATGCATTTCATGTGCACTGGATTTCGTTCGTGCGACTTTAATCTTTCACTTACATGTCGCCAGTCAGAAAAGCCATTATTGGATAAAGAATTATCATCAGAAGAAAATAATTTGCAACAAAAACAAAAAATAGAGTTGCAAGAGTTTGAATATACAAGCCATCTTCTGTTTCGCTTCTCTCCGTTTGCAATTGTCCTAACATAGTGAGCTGTGGAAAAACATCTCTTGTATCTCATCTTTTGGAAAATCATTTTCAGTCGGAGAAGACGGTGGACCACGTTGTACAATTTGTGTTAGTGTTGCGTTGTTCAAAATTTTGGGCCATGTTGCTGGATCATCAATAGTAAATAGTTCACCTTCCTCTGGTGTCTCGATTTTAGGATCTTCAATACTCATTGTTTGACCAAACGCGTCACGTTCTCCGCTTCCTTTGAGTATTTCAGAGCTCTCATTAATGTTGAAGCCGAAGAACTGTTTGTAGTTACTTCAGAACTCCCGTTATCAACTGATATATCTGAACAAATATATGTGTTCAACTTCATAAATTTAAACAGTGAATTTCTTTGACGTTCCTCAGCCGCTTCTTTTTCTTGTTTTCGCTTTCGTTTTTCATGCCCACTTGGGTATTTTCTTCCATAATAATCTCTCTCACGACTAGTCATACTCTAGAATTAAATACGATATATTTAATTATAAAACAAGTTAATAAATTAAAACAAAATTACTTACCTGATATATAAAATATATCTAAAATAGATAATATTAGAAAATAAATAAATCTAATATAGATTGAAAACTGCTATTGAAGAAAAATTCTGATGTCGGATAACCTAAAACCAGTTTACAAAATATATATTTTAAGATGTTTTGCAAGTAATGTCACATAAAAAAATTGCCATGACAGTACGTGTATATACTTACTTGTTCATAAAATAATAAACTAAAATCAAGAAACTCCTTAAAATTATTAAAAACACCTGCTTTAAAATGCACTTTTCCCTATTTAACACTATGTTGTACGATATCGTTATATATCTTAGAGTAGTTTCAAATACTACCGCTCTAGCGCTACGATCTTATTTCGCTTACTATAACAACAATAGTTGGTTGTAAAATTATATACATATATTTTCCTATATAATAATATTTTTTATATAATAATTAAAATATTAATTTATATAATAATTTAAAAAAATTAATTGATTTTCTTTTTTCATTTTTTGCGCTTTGCGGGGCCCTGTGCCACCGCACAGTTCGCGCACCCATGAATACGGCCTTGAATATATTATACAGACTGCAAATGTCTCTGTACCTTATTCAGTGATACAATAAAACTACTTGTTTTTCTTGCATCTTCAGTATAGTGATGCTGTTAGGGAGGGCGTGTTGTTTACCGCAGGGAGCGAGTTACTATCACCATGACGTTCACGTCGTGGTGGTAGTACTCGCAATTTGAGTAGTAGGAGAATTCATACATAATATATAATTTATTGAGAAATATATACATTTAAAATAATTTTTTTTTAAACAATTTTTTTTAAAAAATGATGCATAGCCGAAAATGTCCCGTACCCCTGAAGACCTTTCACGTATCCCGGGGGAGGGTATGCGTACCACACTTTGAGAAACACTGGTGTAATGTTTCATCTTTGTGCTTGCATAGTCAGTATTTGCTATTAACGGATCTTTTGAATTTGGGTTGCATTCGTTTATTCTTGAGCAGACACAAATCTTCTCAAGAAGATACACAAGAAAAGAATGCACTGTCAGACATTGTGTCACTTTCTTTCTTGTTAGGATTTAGTACAGAGAGATGGCAGTACTTGTTTTCCATACCCTCTCTCTCTCTCTCTTCCCTGAATGCCCTAATTCACTGATAGCCTATAACTCACCTATTGCTGAAGGTTTAGGTCAGGATTGGCTGACCAGTTGGCAGAAAATAAGTTAAAATTAAAGAGTTCAGCATACTTACTTACTTTGGAAATAAAACACATTAGATAATTCATTTATTTAATAATAATTAATATGAGAGGAAAATAGCTTCCCAGTTATTAATAACTGAATTAGTTAACATACTGCTTTTAAAAAATCAGCTAACACCTTTTTACCCTTATAGGGAGTAGGCGAGGTCTTTAAATCCTATCTAGCTTTTCGAGACTTAGTGGGCAGTTCAATCTCCACTGGTAGCCAATCAGAGGTAACCGACCAATGTCTATCACTAATTATAAGCGGCACCGATGAAGAGATTGGCAAACAAGTACTGCCATTCCTTAATACCTAAACCACTAACAGGATATGTTACTATTTGAAATAATGTGGGTTCTACGATCGATTTTTTTTCAGTTTACAGGGCGAAAAACCCGAGTTTCCAGGAGAAAAAACTCGCTGCCATCTCTTTGTAACCAATCCTAGCAGGATATGTTACCGTCTGAAATAATTTTGGTCCTGCGGTTGATTTTATTCAGTTTACGGGACGAAAAACCCGAGTTCCCGGAATTAGAAATCCGCTTGCCCGTGCCAGAGATCAACTAACTCAAGAATCGGTTGAAGATAGGCTTAGAAACAGTTCCTCCAGTCGGCGACTAGACTTGAACTTAAGTCTAGATCTTAAGATTTAGACTTATATTCTAGAGTTAAATCAAGCGCCAGTGAAAGGGCACTTGCAGAGTATGCAAGCACGTCTTCCACTGAGCTAACTATTGCCAATCTTGGCAATAAGTAATAAAAGAAAAAAATCATGATTATTTCTTCTTGGTGGAAGAATACAAACATATCATCATCGCCTATGACAGTTATCACAGATAGCAAAGTAGACAAGCTTCATATAAGTGTCGAAAGACTTAGCATATGACAATTTTCATTATTCAGAATTTTGAATAAATATATTAACTGTATGTTTCAATATTTTTATTTACGCTTGTGCATTTGCTTCAAAAATAAAATAAAATTACTAATCTGTTAACTGAAAGTTGATTTAAGATAGAAGGCATCATTTCCTGTTAAATTTTATTGTCACTTCAGTACTGTGTTGCATTTTGGGAAAACGATCGAAATTGCTCGTTATAATGATTTGATTTTTATTTATTTTCGTTTATATTTTTTTCTGAGTCGTGCACAGGAGATGTTTTGGAATCCACAGCAAATTAGTATCAAGTGTGAGGAAGCATTGATGAAATATATTTGTGTCCTTGTAGAAACGCGGAAGTTTGGGTGAATACGTAATGGGCAAAACACAGGTAGATGGAAGAATGGTAGAAGGAGGTTCAATGAATTAGCAGTTGAACTGTTAATGGACCTCGGGCAGCTGCTGCTTGTGTAATGTAGTAGCATGAATGGGAGATAGTACCTCAATAGAGAAGCACCCGTTGAAGCACTTCAATAATGAGATACTTGTTGGAATGAGTCATTGAAGAAGGATCATCGATTAATCGAACTGTCCTCGCTGGACAGTATAAACAATTTCAGAGAGGTGTTTTGTACACCATCCCAGATGTGGTCTTTTAAGGCTGAGTGGATTTGGGATTTGTACCGGGTTAGTAACTGAATAGACGAACATAACGAAAAGTACAGATGTGACATATTTATGTCAAAAAAGGCTAGAGAGAAAAGTTACTGCGGAGATCCGACCTTCTCTTGTAACCTGTGTACATAATCAACATAATCAACAATTTTTTTTCTCACAGATTGTATCCATAGAATATTAACTTTATCAGCTTGTCTCTGTATCCCGTTATGCATGGCATACCTCTTCTGCTACCAGTCATTATGAGAGATTGCTACCCAGAACAGTTTCGACCTTCATTAAGGTCTCATCGATGGAGACAGGCTCGTAAAGTTACTGAGAGCAAAATGAATATAGAAGCCCTATTTTCATTTACAAATAGCAAAACAGTGTTCACTATATCATTAAAATACTCAGCATTAGTTATGCACTATGGGACAGTGAGGGAATTTGATGCAAGATCAACAACCTCCATATAATACAAGTAGTTTTGATTCTTCATATGGAAACTTTGATTCTTTACGCGGATAAAGAATCAGAAACAATTTCGTGTCAAATGTAATTTATCTCAGCAGAGCAGAGTAAATCAACAGAGCCTTGAGAAACCTGCAAAATTTTATAAGCATTTTTATTTAGCAGAGGGTCGGTATCGATGATGTGGTTTTGAAGAGATTTGGCTTATAATCCATCTAGGACTAGAATGGACTGAAATAAAGTGAATAAACTGATCTTCGCATGTGACGGTTTCCCTCTTGGGAAGTAGTCAGGTTTACATCCGAGAAATTCCCAGAAGACACAAATGACAAACATAATACATTGGCCTCATATAACAACACATCTGAGATGTGATTAATTTCTCGCAATAATCAACTTTATTCTTCTCATATTCTGATAATGAGCAATAGAATAAAGTTAATTAGATGACACGTGATTTCCATTCATATTGAAGGTAATTACGACTAAAGACGTTCAATCAAGTTGCTGAAAGTTATTTTCAATTGTAAAAACGATATGCCAGCATACTCAAGTAGACTTAATGGGAATGCTAATTAAGGAAGACTACTTGTTTTGAGAATTCCCTATACCGCTCACGAAGCCAATGAAAATGTCCGAATACTGATTGATTCAATAGACGGGAGGGAAAGGGAAAATATTCTGACAGTCATCAGAAGAAGACAGATGAAATGGTTCGGACCATCTCATCTGTCTTCTTTTTGAAATGTGGAGAGGGCTAATGGCATTCCAAAGCAAGCACTAGAAGGAATCGTTCCGGAACCAAGGGTTAGGGGCCGACCTCAATTGAAATGGACTGATAACATCAAACAATGGACAAATTCCTCCCTTTCTCAACTGACATCAAGAACAAGAGACCGAGACGACTGGAGGAGGCTAGCAAAGAGTATCAACTACCAGCCGTGAATGAACCAACGGTTCATTTAGGACTACGGGAGAAGAAGAATTTAGGAAAGGTGTCTCCACAGCTTACTAAGTATCGACTATACCCTATGGTTGGAAAGACCTGTGTTCGAATCCTGTCCAGGTTTTTATCATCTGAAGATGGACACTGTTCTCATATACATGTAACAGGGTTTCAGTCCCTAACAAAAACTCGAGTTTTTCATTCTGCAAACTGGAATTATCACACATCGTGCATTAACCTGATAAGTCTCAGCTGCTTGGGCATTAATCCCCAAGTACAAGAGCTGATTAATGGACTCAGCTTGTAGTTTGGGATTTTGGCTAATCCCATCACCGAAATGGAAATGTGCCTTTATGCAATAGGAAGCTTCAGTATTGCTCAACGAACTTGTTGTTTCTTGTGCTATATAATCTCTGCTGACCATTGCACAACCATTTAACTCAAGACATGTCGCTATAGCTTTTGCTGTATGGCACCTTATCATGTTGAGATTCTACTTGACTGTTTCTGCATGTGATGACAGTTGATTGCTTTCTCCATTACAAAAAAGACAACTGATGTGAGGACAACAGGAAGAGTGATAGTTCATCAGCAACTTGGCCATTTTATTTTCTAAGGATTGGGTTAGCTTGTGTAGCTTAGCGGAAATGGTATCTGCATCTCTTCGCTAGGCTGCTTGAAGACTGACTTAAGTTCACGTCTGGTGGCCAACTACAGCAACTGTTTCTAAGCCAGTATTCTACTGGTTCTCGAGTAAGTCGATCTCTGACACGAGCAATCGGATTTTTCCTCCCGAAAACTAAAGAAAATCGATCGTAGGACCCATATTATGTCAGAAAATAACATATCGTGTTAGGGTTAGTGACAACGAGATGGCAGCACTTGTTTTACAGTTTCTTTATCGGTTGCCGCTTATAATTAGTGACAGTCGTGGGCCATCTATACCTGGTTGGCTCCCAGTGGCGATTAAATTGCTCAGTCAGTCTCCAAAAGTTAAACAGGGCTAAACGACTTTGCTTCTCCCTATAAAAGGTGTTAGCTAATTTCTTTACGTTATACGCAAAAAGCTTCCATTCCAAGAAGAGATACTTTTCTTATGAACAGGACTTTCATTAAACGGAAGCGTTATCATGCAATAAAAATTTTATTCTAAAAGTTTCTTATACTATATTATACTTTAATTAATCTCGATATCCAGAATATCTTTAGTTTTTGTAACACAATTATTAGCTGTATTTTCTTGTTATCATACTGTTTCTTTTATTTCTTAGTTCTTTGATAGCCTGCAAAACATTTTGCCACTTTCGTGATGTTTCTGTTCTTTTCTATTCCATGACTTTTACATATTATTCAGCTTTCCTACGTGTTATTCTCTCTTAACCCTAGGAACTTTGGTGACGAACAGAAACATGAGCAGACATGTTTCTCTCTCTCTCTCTATATATATATATATATATATATATATACAGGGTGTTCGGGATAAATTTGACATATTTATAATTAATTATATTTTTCCGTAAGTTACATGTATTAACACACACTTCTCTTCATTTAAAAGTTTGGACCCTTCTTCATTCATATACAAGATGTCAGAAAGGATGGATAGCTGGAACCCACCTGAATCATGGAAGAGAATAACTTGTATCATGATGATTCGTGCCCGCCATCAAAATAAGGATATTACGACTGCTGCCCAATGCTCCCTGAATACAGTAAAAACAATCAGGCATGAACTAGAGACTTGCAATGGTGACTACGAGGATGTAGCAAGAAGAAAGATCCCTAGCAGACGATCTGATTGCCTTCGTACAGCAGAATTCCTCGCAAATCTGCAGGAACAGGTGTTGAAGAACCCTGGCATTGGAATTCGGGCTTTGTTCGTGGAGTTGCTAACTGTAGTCAAGCCCTGGATAACAAGGGTAGCCAATGGTAGGCCGTATGTATGGCAGCAGGATTCGGCCCCTTGCCACACCTCTGGGAAAAGTCAAAAATGGTTGTCTGAAAATTTGTACGACTTCACCAGTCCAAATGTTTGGCCTCCAAACTCCCCAGACCTTAACCCCATGGATTATTTTGTATGGGGCGCAGTTGAAAAAGACACCAATCGCACTTCCAGTAATACAAAAGCCCAGTTAATGGATAAAATTAAAACAGTTTTTGCGGCCCTTCCCAGGGAGACTGTAGCATCAGCTTGTTCGAGGTTCCGAAGCAGAATTGAAGCTGTGATCGATGCTAATGGTGGTTATTTTGAGTAAATCTTGTTGATAGTATTGTAATTAACTCTGCCTGTAATGTTTTTTTGTCAATTCATTAAATTTAATAGATACAAAGAAGATTTTCTTTTTCCTTACGAAACTGTCAAATTTATCCCGAACACCCTGTATATTGTAAAAAAAATAAAAAAAGCATTCGCTCGATTACATGATAAAACGTTTTTGATTAAATAATTTTCGCAAAGTGTTGATTGAATTTTAGTATGAATGAAATTCATTTATGGGATTCCCACTTTCCTCTCCATCCCTTAGGGCGGGTGGAGCCCTCCTAATGAAGGATTAAGTATGTATTTAATCCTTCATTAGGATGAAAAACCCAAGTTTCTGGGTGAAACTCCCCCTTACCCCCGTATGAGACCGGATAACTTAGCTTTAGCCGAAAGAGACCAGATAAAGGTTCCTCACGTCATGGACGGGAATCGAACTTAGGTCTTTCTGATTAAAGGGCTTTATCTATACCAACTGAGCTACAGAGGCCTTAAGGCTATGACTAATTAATCGGTACGCAGTGAAGAAGACACTAATAAGTGCCGCCATCTCGTGGTCACTAACCCTTACACAATATTTTTAATGTCTGAAAACAATGTGGGTTCGATGGCCGATTTTCTTGAGTTTCCGGGAGAAAAAACTTACTTGCCCTTGCCAGAGATCGATTATCTCGTGAATCGGTCGAAAAGACGCTTAGGAAATGTTCCTCCAGTCGACGACTGGACTCGATCTTCTTTCTTCGTGAGGTGAAGCGCCGCAGGGTGCAAACGCCACTTCTACTGAGCTATATGGGCTACTGGAATTGAACATAATGGTCTGTTCCAAGAAATGAGACGTCTCTTAACGAGTGTAGTTCGATTAAGAGATTTCCCAACAAGTCCGTGTATCGATCATTGGAAATTTGCTTCGACTGTTTTGCATGAAGTTTTTCGGCAACCCACAAATAATCATTAAGAGTCAAATTCACTAAGTTATTTCACCCGTAAAGAAAGTGTACGTGAATACATTCAGGACATGAGAGAACACCCGATAAAAGTTCCCACCTCGTTCATAATCTTCCTTTTAAGGTGCTTCTTGCAAATGGTGTAAGCAATCTTTACTCAGTGGTTCGGAGGTATTCACCTTGGTCTTATTCGAGGTCTACTCGAACCGCACTGTTACGAACCTGGCGATTACCGTCATGTTCAAGATACGAAACACATGATCAAGTTTCCAGCACACAACACACTTCACACAATAAGAATCGCACAGTCAGCAGCATTGACGTTACGACAACCAAATCTCTCTGCAGCCGCCTTTTATTCCAGAAATTACTCCCTGAAGTTCGATGTTATCGAACGATAAATTGAACGATAAAATCGTAAAACTGATATTCTGGGAACAACCCACGCTTATGCAGGAAGCACGGACAAAACACAAAATATTTAAGGTGAAACACTTATTCCACTACACACTCGTATTAAAACATTACGACAGCCCAACCTATAGAGTAACCAGAACAACATATCACACAGTCAACAAACTACATAACATATAAGTACAACAATCACTACGGCAAAACCACCCGAAACTTCTACGTACCTGACATGATAAACATACTACCCTTCGAACAGAAACCTAGGAACATACAGAGAGCTGAAACAGGTGCTATATAAATATTATAGCGAAAATGAAAATTAGAGCAATTCCTGTTTATCTCTCCCCCCCCACACACACAAACCTATGACAAACCCCCTTCTCAAAAACCATCACTACAAGAACACAAAGAAACAAACACATCATGTCCAACCCTACTTGCAAAAAAAAAAAAAAAAAAGTTAAACTGTAATATCAGTCGAAGTCTTCCAAGCACATACCAACATACAGTAAAATCAACATCTGGCTTGCGATTAGTATAGAAACATAACCATGAAACCACCGCCATCTATTATCTTCCTCAGATAAGCTCTGCTAAGCTTCGAGGAACAGAAAAAAAAAGTATATATATTATTATTAATTAGAAATATTATTAACTTGCAAGTATCTGTTATTCACAATTGTAATGTATTATAATTATTACTGTATCTATGTATGTAATTTATCTGAGACATAATAAAATGTTTAAACGCGAAAAAAATGATATTTTCTACCAAATTAAAAAAAATATATATTATTATTATTATTATTATTAAAACCTCCATGGAGTTAATACTCATCCTGTTTATTTTTCAAATTCTATGCTAATTACAATTAGAACAAGTAGATGTTATGAATAGAGTTAGAGGAGACAACTTTTATGTCTCTCTCTCTCTCTCTCTCACGCGCGCGCGCGCGCACGCACACACACACACACACACACACACACACACACACACACACACACACACACACACACACACACACACACACACACACACACACACACACACACACACACACACACACACACACACACACACACACACACACACACACACACACACACACACACACACACACACAAAATTTATGCAATATAATTCTAAGATATTCCAATCCACTCGCTTCTTTCTTTGTATTAATTAAACCGACAACGCAAGCACAGTACTTCGCCCACTCTAGCGGTAACTGCCAGAAACTAATTCTTGCACTTGCGTACATTAAAACTCTTTAAGTTCGTATTTCAAATTACGCATATTGCATTTTCGTTCTACTAATTGTTTCTTTGTAAAAAGAAAAAAATCGAGCTCGTGCCCACGTCTGTGTAGTTTAAATGTAATACAACACGTATAAACTATTTCAAATAGATAATTTTATATAATTTTGGAATATGTACTAAAGTTAAAATATTCCAAATTACTACATTTATCCAAAGAAAAACACCACTTGGAATGTTTAAACCACAACGTGCAATAAATATGAAAAGAAATGCAATAAATTATTTTAAATATGTCGCAATTTTATTATGATTACATATATCTAATATTAAAAATAAATAAATAAAAGTACAATTCCTGTTAAGCCATTAAATGGTTATAAATTGTTTAAGAAAATAATATACACATTATTTATAATTAAATAATTTGTCTATAAATTTGTTCAATTTGTCTAATTGATAAATTAAAATAATTAAAAATAGAGGGAAAAGCGCATTTATCTGAAAAATTTTTCTAGAGCATTTTTACATTTCCTGTGTCTTTTCATTCACTCAAGAAATGGAAATGAAGGGCAAAATTTTTATGTAAAAATACCTTCCTGAAACCACCGCCGTAAATGGGGTGAAAACGGTATTTTCTGTTTCCAAGTACCAAACGATTTCTGGTTCATCTGGAGTTCCCTCCTCGCATTTCTTATATCAGACATCGCAGACTTTTAAGGGATGAAATAAACACCACAGCTTTCGTTAATTTATATGAAATTATCAAAATTATGGGAAGAAAATAATAATATTTAATTATAGAGAAGTACAAAGATTTTTTTCTCTATCTATGAAGAGATAGCTTTGTTTGTTTATTTTGCTTTATCTATTTTTCTTTTATTTTTATTTTTTATTTATATTATTTTTATTTTAAAATATTTTATTTTAGATAGGGCTAAATGGCCTCGCCTACTCCCGTTCACGGGAATAAAAATGCATTAGCTGATTTTTTTTTTTTTTAATATTTTATTTTATTATTTATGTTTACCAATCTCATTTTTAAATGAAGAAGAAATATAGGAAGAAAGAAAGATTGTTTTCTAAATTTAAGTGATTCAAATATTAAAAAGACCATAATGATAAACAATATTTGTATTTTGTCGCAGTCTTTTGCTGGAACGATACGTACAGATGTGTGTTTATCCTGGACATCCCTTGTTGTTATTGCAAAAACAAAACGTGTTCAGAACTTCGAGATTCACTTAATCCCACATCTGTTAACGTCGTGTAAATGTTAAAAATAGCAAATAAATAAATAAATTAAATAAAAAATATTCTGGATAGGTAGGGCATATTCTGATACCCAAATAGAATTCATGTAGCAAGCGAGGTAGTACAAAGGCAATAAAGATTAAATTATCTCATCTCATCTTCCTTATACCCTCTTTTACCTTGCGGTGTCGAGGGTCCATTGCTCATCTGACCTCACTCCGTTTACAGGATAAGGTGGTCAGCCTTATGCCCCGGTGTATCCTATGGCCTGTAGTGTTGAGTTCTCAAGGCCAGTTTGCCTGCTTTGCGAGATGAAAAACCCCAGAATAAACTGGGGAAAAAACCCTAACTTGGCTATGGCTGAGGAAGATCCATCAGCTCCTCACGTCACCTACGGGAATCGAACCTAGGACACTCCTTCTCCCTCCAGGTTGCGAAGCGCACAGCCACTAGGCTAACCGCGAGGACTAGATTAAATTATTATTATTATTATTATTATTATTATTATTATTATTATTATTATTATTATTATTATTATTATTATTATTATTATTATTATTACATCATCTCTCCTGGAGTCAAAGAATCAAAAATCGCCAATCATGCTTATTATAAAATAAGTAACCTTAACGAATCCCAATTTTAGGGCTTTTTATTAGTGAAAAATTCTCCTCATGACAGGAAATGACCCTTGGCGGCATTATGCTCCTTGTACAAAGCTTTCTTCCCTTCCGTTGAAACCACTTTTCTGTCAAATATACGCTGTTAACTAACTTGGCAAGTAGATAAATTGCTCTCAGTATGTAGAACTTCCGTTTTAAGTGAGACATGCAGCGCCACATAATTCGTGTGACTATTTTGAGATATGTAATGAAATTCGAAGAATAACGTGAAAGAGTGGAGTGGCGCTGATTAGCACAAAAGAGAATTTATTTTGATTTTTGCAGAACTGAATTAAAAAAAAAAAAACTATTTAAAGAAATAGTTAATAGTTGCATAATTTAATGGCCGACATTAGTAAAAACAATACATAAGTAACACATATCGAGGTCTCTTCTGTTCCCTGTATGATCTAAAGAGTGGAAAATGTTTAGCAGACGACAAAACAGTACAACAGTTCAAAAAAGCGTGGAAGTCGAAGATACTCAGTACGTCACAAAAACAATTATCCCCCCCCCCCCACACACACACACAGAATGAACAAGATAATGTTGCACACCATAAATTCTCTGATCTTATACGCGACCTAATTTCGTCCATATTTCTGATCCGTATTGATTATGCTGTTTACTTTGTAAAGCGCCATATTATCCAGCATAGCGCTCATTATTTATTACATGCATTGGTGTTGTGGCACCTTGTCTAAAGTTATTACGAAACCCATGAAAAATAAGCGAATTTATCGAGAACACCTTCCTATTTTTCTTAAGAGTTGAACGAAGGAAAGGCGAATAATAAATTCGCCTTTCCTTCGTTATAATAATCCTTTGTCTATGATTTTGAAGAAAACAAAACTTGGATATGAAATTCCTAAATGTGATATTAAAACTTCCCATCTGTTGTATATGGATGACTTGAAGTTATACGGAAAATCGGCCCAGCAAACAGACTCTTTACTGGACACAGTTCGTATTTTCAGTCAGGACATCAAAATGGAATTTGGTTTAGATAAATGCGCAAATTTATCTATTAAACGAGGAAAAATTAATGACACTAGCAATCTTTATTTTGATCAAAAGAAATATATAAAAGCAATTCCAGCTGCCGAACACTATAAATACCTTGTAATATTAGAAGCCAATGATATTCTCCACGCGAAAGTTAAACAACAGGCAGCAGCAGAATACACCAAAAGAGTTAGAAATATTCTGAAAACAAAACTAAATGGATTAAACACAATTAGAGCAACGAATTCTTGTGATCCGATACACAGCTGGCATAGACAAAAGAAGACCTGGACAAATTGGACCGCTAAACTAGAAAATTAAGGACTATCATCGTCGCGGTCTGCTGCAAGTGAGACAGACTGTGGAAGAAGAAGAAATTAGTTTAAAAAAGTTACATTGACAATAGCTCTGAGCCAATGCTTCAAGCAATTACACAAGAGGGCCGCCTAAAAGCAACAGGAAACAAATCCGATTCAAAAAAGGAACAACAAAATAACCGATATGTGCGCTGGAAAAATAAACCCTTGCATGGTCAATTTCTTCGAGATACTGAGGACATAATTGACGTGAACAAGACGTGGCAATGGCTACAATACGGATACATTAAAAAAGAAACAGACGGATTTATTCTAGCAGCTGAAGAACAGGCATTAAAAACTAATCGATGAAAGCAAACATTTTGAACATCAATAATAACAGCAAATGCAGATTATGCGATCAGAATGATGAGCCTGTAGAACATCTAATCAGTGCCTGTAGCAAAATAGCTCAAGCAAAATACCGAGTGGCCAAAATAATTCATTGGCATGTATGCAAACAAACATTACTTTGATTAAACGAAATAGCAAACATTCTCTGGGACTTTAGAATACAAACTGATCAGCATTTGGAACACAATAGACCTGACATCACAATTATCGAACAGCGAACAGGTTTAGATTATCGATATCGCAGTACCCAGCGATAACAACATTAACAACAAAGAATTGGAAAAATTACTAAATATCGAGATCTGGCAATCGAAGTTGGCCGACTGTGGTTTAAACGCACCAAAGTCATCCCAATAGTCATCAGTGCACTTGGTGCAACTTCAAAGAAGCTATCCAACTATTTACAGCAATTAAAAATCAATGAAGTGACCCCATATGACAGGGGTGTTCAACCCGTCGATCGCGGAGCGATTTTTGGTAGATCTCTTGTGTATTCCTCCTTACTTACAAATTTAATTAAAACTGAAAACATAATATTTTATCTGTCATTATTTTGTATTATTTTTAATTCGCTTTAAGTGTATTGCTATTGTTTATTTATTTTCCGTTAAAATTGTCAAATCAGTAATTTTCTTATAAATCCGGGTAAATGAATTAATTTGGATCAGTGGAAGTCAAACAGCGAGCCGAGTGAATACAATTAAGTGTAAAAACTCGATTGTAGCTTAAATATTAAATATTCCAAAGCACATTACATCGATTTTTCGCTTAGGTTAAGTCCCATGTGAATATTGTAAAAAAAATAAACTTTGTTTGACTCGGTATAGTTTGTATTAGATGTTTTTGTAAATAACTCTTTTGAAGCTAACTACTATATGCTGCTTTAATAAGAATACGTTAGAGTGTTAAAAACAAAGGCAATGTTTTTGTCGCCGAAGCTGTACATGGCGGCATTAGAAAGATTGTTATTGAAACTTGTATGTATGAGAAAGGCTTGCAGGCTCTAAGTGTAAACATCTCCGAAGTCAGTCAGAAAGAGTTCAAACAACTTTCCGATGGCCGGCAACTTACAATCAAAAGAAAGCGGAGGAGAACAAAAGGCGTGCCGAACGTGAAACTTAAGATGAAAGACTCATACCGATTCTTTGGGGGTTGCCAAACTTCATGCGAGTTCTCAGAGGAGGCCTAATAAAAAGGGACTGAAGCAAGCAGAAGGGATCCTTGTTCCAGAATTGATGTCAGAGAGGATGCCTCCCGGTCCAGAGTCGCCGTCAGAGAGAGACTGGCCCGATCCACGTTGCTTGAGAGAGGAGTTTCCCGCTTCCAGAAAGGAGCTTTTCGTTTCGAGACATCGCTAGAGAGAGAGAGAGAGAGACTACTTCTAGGCCGCGGACAAGGTTTCAAATTGCCGAAAGGAAGAGTTTCAATTGTCGGAGAAAAGTTTCCAGGCCAGGTTAATGTCAGACCTTCACCAGTGTGTTGCATTTTCATTACAATTTGATGAATCAAACGACTTCACTGATATTGCTGAGTTAATGGTATTTATTCGCATGGTATTTCAAGATTATTCAAGTAAAGAACTTTTGAAAATTATGCCATTATTGGGAAGGACTAGGGAGAAGACATTTTTTCGGCATTTGATGAATTTGTGAAACAACACAAACTTTCGCTTTTTAAACTTGTGTCTATTACTGCTGATGGTGCTCCTGCAATGATAGGTAATAAATCAGGTTTCATTTCATTATGTAAAAACGATGACACATATCCAGATTTTTTAATGTACCACTGTATTATTCACCAACAAGTACTGTGTAGTAAAAGATTAAACACAAAAGATGTTTTGGATGTTACATTGAAAATTGTAAATTCTTTTCAAGGAAAAGCCCTGCAACGGCGGTTATTTAAATTATAGGCAGATGATGATAGGGAACTTCTGTTGTACAATAATGTTCGCTGGCTCAGCAGAAGTCAATTTTTAGAAAGATTTCTTGTATTAATTAACGATATAAAAATTTTTCTTGATGAAAAAGGAGATATTTATCCACAATTGAGTGATAAAAGAGGGTTGTTGTTACACTTATCATTTTTAGTAGATTTCTGTACGAAATTAAGCAATTTAAATTTAGAGTTACAAGGTAGAGATAAAAATTTAATTGACCTGTTAAGTTCAATAAAAACTTTCCAGCAATACTTACTTTTATTAAAGAAAAATATAAATGACCGCGAATTTAGACATCTCCCAGATTTATTAAAATGTCTTGAACAAAATCAAGAAATGCTTCGCTATGATTTAAAAGAATTTATTCGTGAAATAGAATTAGTTGAGGAAGAAATAAATTCAAGATTTTAAGATTTTCATAAAACTGAAACGATTGTATCTTTTTATCAATAATCCATTTCAAGAAAACTTGAACATCACAAAAATTTCAAATAAAATTAGTGGGCTGTTTGATATAAACCAAGCTGAAGTAGAACTTGAGATAATAAACATTCGGAAGAGTTTACATTTAAAATCAATAAACAATAAAGTCATTTAAAAGTATGCACATGAAAAATTCCCAATATTAACTGATATTGCGCGAAAAATTCAGTCGTGTTTCGGATCGACATACTTGTCGGAATCCGCTTTTTCAAATATGACCGTCATAAAAAATCAAGTAAGAAACCAAATTACAAATGATCGTTTGGAAGATTGTCTGCGATTGGCCACTTCTTCATATCAACTTGACTAGGAAAATATTGCGAGGTCCAAACAATGCCAAATTTCACATTAACCTTTTTTTTTTTTTTTAATCAACCAGCATTTCCTGTAACTTGTGAGTTTGTAATCAATCTGTTGTTTTTTCTAACTTTGGTTTTCCTAAATAGAGAAATAAATATTTTATTCCAATATATATATATATATATATCGGAATAATATATATATATATATATATATATATATATATATATATATATTAGAATAAAAAAAAAATATATATATATATATTGTTGTATTAAAATATTTGTTGTACTGAAATAATTAAAAGTGATAAATAAATTTTTAAATATACAAAGTTTTCAGTTGTGTATTTTTTTTTTACTTGTTTATTTTTAGTTGTTTATTTGTGCGTAATCAGAAAAATGGTTGGCGGAACGTGATCTATATAAGAAAGTAGGTCGCCGAATAACTTTTTATAGAAAAGTATCTCGCGTAGTAAAAAAGGTTGAACACCATATAACCTACAAAAAGCAGCATTACTTGGAACAATCCATATTTTACGACGCTACCTGACGGACCATTCTTATATTCTTGGGTAGAATGTGAATTATTCTTAATCACCAGTCAAATTGTTGTTTAAATAATGTTTTTTAAATCTTGTTTTGACTGTGTATCAATTATATGAATAAAACAACAACAACAACAACAACAACAACGACAATAATAATAATAATAATAATAATAATAATAATAATAATAATAATAATAATAATAATAATAATAATAATAAACGCTCGTACTTGCATAAATACACATGCAAAGCCTTAATTGAGAATTTTTCTGAGTTTGGCATTTTTGGGCAGGGGGGGGAAGGATAGTTGCAGTATATTTCTGAATGTCTTTAGAGAACCGAATATGGGGTCAAAAATGCTTATATAAAATAAATATTTTCACATCATATTGTGGAATTAAATGAGTGTATTTAATCCATTTTCACTGACGATATTTATTTGAAATTTATATTTGAAATGCTAGAGGCAACCTGACCGTTGCCTCTAGCACTGCCTACTTCTTCACGATACCCAAACTGCTCTTTGAGTTTATGCGAGTCTCCCTGACTTCATTTCTTCGGTGTTATTAAGGAAGGCTAAGCCTGATAGTCGGAGTGGTTAGCATCGCCACTCCTCGCCCAGCAGGTTCTTGGGTGAGTTCTAATCCTGTCTACAGTGAGAGAAGAAACATTTCCCAAGCTCCTTCAGGCCCAGGGGGGGGGGGATGGTCTCACATCGAGGGATGAAATTCATCTAAAGACTTGCTAAAATAAATGCTTCTCTACACGCTAAACACGAAATTCTGTGTTTAGCATGTAGAGAAGGGATGGTTATCTAACTCGTAGCCAACAGCACTAATGCTAATGCACCAGAGATGTACGGCTTTCCGTGGGTGGGAGGATTCGCATAAAAAATAATAAGAAGAAGGGCTTTCGTAAAGCATTTGGAAGAGTGATGGGATATTAGGCACTTCGACTGGAAAAGACGAGTTCGAATCTCGCCGTGACGAGAGGAATCTTTATATGGGCTTTTTCAATTGAAGGTCATTTAGCGATCTCGTACGGTGGTAGCGGGGTTTTTTCTCCCCTAAACTCGGGTTTTTCATCTCAGAGTTGTGTGTAATAGAATAAAATGCCCTTGCAGTCCTTGGAGGTATCATGTAATAGCTTCTTCTTAATCCTTTCTCTTTTATCTTTTTCTGTGTAGAGGTGTTTTTTTGTTTTTATTTATTTATTATTTTTTTTTTTTAACCGCAATCGTAACGAGGATAAGGTGGTTGACCTCCTGGTATGTCCTGTGTCTGTAGATGCGCGTGTTCACGGGGCTGGTTTACCTGTTCTAGGGGTAGAAAAACCCGAGTTTTCCTGTGGAAAAAAAAAAACCTACATCCATATGAGATTGGCTAACTCACCTTTAATCGAAAGGACAATTAAGGACACTACTAGTTTCATTGGTAAACCAACTTCTTCAGGTGTCCAAGTACAAAGAGTTATACACAATAATCCGACAGAAACATAATAACAACAACAGATCTACTAGAAACTGTAGTACAGTTTAAACTGGAGTATGAGCCACAGTTCCAGCTGAATGTTTATGCATGAGTGAGATATCGCGTGAACGCCAGCACTGGACAGCAGAGCTGTGCGAATCAGGTAAACTGTATCTAAGATTCATGTGGGTTGAATCGAGGGTAATTTCTTTAGACTCAAGAATACGTCTTTCAAGTTCATCATAACATTTGTGAATATTACAAGTTTGAGAAAAGTCTATTTGATGTTGGCTGCCTTCATCAGAGTTAATGCAGAACAAGAAGTGGCTGGCGAGAGCGCTGGCTCGGATTCTGTTATAGGATATATCTCTTTTGTGCTCTTCCACACGGAGAAGGATTGATTTATCAGTCTGTCCGCGTAAGATTTTCCACAATTAAACATAATCTTGTATACTCCTGGGAACTGAAGATGTTTTTCTTTAGGTTGACTAAGGATAGAACGGAGTTTAGGAAAAGTAGGGAAACATGTTTTGATGTTGAACTTTTTTAAAATTTTAGCCAGTTTGGGGGAGAGACAGGGGCGCGCCAGTAGTGTCCGGCGCCTGTGTGCAAAACTTTAGTTGGCGCCCCTATACTCCTCCCCCCAATAAAAAAACACTTTATAAAAACATTATTTTTAATATTCGATGCCAATAAAGTGAGTATTTCATTTTGAAATTTATCTCTAAATAGGAGGGCATATTTTTTAAAGTCTGGATCATTAGCTACACGTCGCTTGTGTTCCCATATAAAAGGATCAAACTTTTCTAACATCTTAATGCATTTAAAAAAATTGCCATTGTTTCGATCGTAAAGTTTATTACTTTTACCACAAAGAGCTATATTTTGTTTGCCTAAAAACTGTACTACAAAAATTATTCTTTTTATAACTTCATATCAGTGTTTCCTTTCATTATATAAAACTGTTTGCTGCAAATAATCAATACAAGTTTTATTTTTTAAGGATGTAATTAATTCTGCCCATTTTTGTAATTGTTCAAATGATTTAAATTTTTCTCATGACGATTCAGGTACACTGCAAGATGTTGCCTATATTCTGCTGATTATTATTATTATTATTGGCAACTCCAATGAGTCCTTAGACTCGTCGAGGGAGGCCCTAAACAACTACTCAACATCCACACAGTATCTATCATACTTTGTCTTGAATTCATTCACAGTCATGGCACCCACAACAGACTCTGGCAGCTTATTCCACTCATGGTCAAAGGCACTGACAATTTTTTAGCCGCTTCAAGTAAGACTAGAGCTTGTATTCCATCCAATCCCACAGATGTATTCACATTAAGGTTTTGTAATATGCTATATTCACCTCCATTTCATTCACCTCAGTTCCCGTATAAACTATTGGTTCATTCATTCCTGCAATATCACCACCTGGATGATATACTTTTGCGAAATGCTCGCTCAGTAATTCCACTATATCAACTGATTCAGTTACCTCCTTACCATCGGCATTCCTTAAAATCATTCTGCCGTATACAATTTTTCTTTTACTTGCAGCATATCGAAAAAACTGTTTGGGATTCTCTTTAGCTTGCATGGCTAATTTCCTTTCATAATCCACTTTTGCTTTTCTTACCACACTCGTTGCCACCATCGTTGGCCTGTGCTTTATACTGTTCATGGGCCTGCAGGTCACCTTTCTCCTTAAATTCTATCCCCACAGTTGGGTTCTTTTTTTGCAGCTCAAGCTTAATGGTGTTATTCATCCATTTAACCCCCTACTTGATTTACTATCCGGACTCTAGGTATACAATCAGCCATTATCTCCTTCAAAAGCTCCTTTACCGCTTCCCATGCACTATAAACCTCCAGCCCCTGCAGTTGTACATGCCATGGCACTGAACCAATCAAACTCCTAAGCTTGTCATACTTACCAGCCTGGTAATTACACATGTACCCTGTCTTAATTGTAAATTCCACACCTTTAGCCACCTCCTAGGTCAAGACATTATGATCACTCTCACCAATTGGTGGCAACATGGTCATTTTCATTACAGTCAAATTCTCAGATGCAATTACTAGGTCAAGCACTCTCGAACCCCTAGCATATTCCATTACATGCTGTCGCAGATAGTTATCCCTTAATAACCGCATAAAATCCAATTCCTTCCTTCCATTTGTCCTCTCCTCTTTCCATCGATGTTACTATAGTTGAAATCCCCATAATTATTACCTTCCTTCCACTCATTTTATCAATTGGTCTATGCATAGTATCTTCACCATTTATTCCATCACCTGGTCTATAGCAGCACCCAACTGTATATTTTGTTCTGCTAGTCTCAATCTCACACTAAATAGCCTCAAATGTGCTCCTTTCTTTATCCTGCAGTTCTACTTCAATTCTCCTTGGCTGCAGCTCATCAGCTGTCATCAATAACACTCCTCCCCCATTTTAATCTCCCTGTCACTCGTGAACACACTATACCCCTCACATTCAATCCCACTAGCTATATCATCTTCTGTCAGCCATGTCTCACTAATGCCAATAACCTGTGGTCAGGAAGAGCCAACCAAGACCAAAAATTCTTCCTTCTTGTTCCTAATACTCCTGTATTAGTATACATGAAGTGCAGAAGCCTGTTAGTCCCACGCCTATCTTGATGTCTTATACTAACTGTCCCATTCTGATGTGTTGTCCTTCGTACCAGCTCAGTCATATTATGCACATTCTTACACTCAACTGTCTCCCTGATATCTGCATATCCACTCCCCCCCCCCCAATAGCTCTAGTTTCTCTGATTCTGCACATCCAGTTTCACTTCATTCAGTAACACTTTTTCCAGTCTCAGCACCCTATATCTATTCAGATGCAAACCATCCATCTTATATAAGTCCTTTCGCACACCAAACTCACTCCATACGTCCACAAACTCCACACCACTCCTCCTGCATAACCTACGCATAAGATCATTTGCAATTATGGCCCTCCTCAACTCTTCTCTGTCATAGAGCGGCAACAGATTTGGGATTAAATTAATCCCAAATTCACAGCGATTAATAACCTCAGTACTATTTACAGTTGACTCTATCACCTGCCTCCCTAGCAAATCCCGTTTCCCTGTTTTTTGACCATTTACTCTATCCTTTATCAATAAATGTTCTAAATGCCAAGCGCCCAATCCATTTAAGTGCAAACTATCTCTTTTAAAATACTTCTTCCTTTTATCAAACTCATCCCAGACCTTCATAAAATGAATATTCAGTTTCATTTCTTTGCAGAAGCTTTTACACAATCTTGACATCATTCCATTTACTATAATTGCTCTTCTGTTTAATTCATCACTATCAAATCTTGGTAGCGCACTCATGATCTTTCCACTCTCGCTCTTTGCATTCATTGCTATCATTAAATCCTTCAAATCCTGTCTCACAGAAAATCTTTCGCTACCTAGATCATTCGTCTCTATAACTGCAATAATCTCACTCGCTCTATCTTTCTGCAATTTCACAGCCTCAGTCATATCCTTAATCTTTGACCCAGGATAACACGCTTTAATTACTCTACCATCCATCACGCCCTTAATTATAGAATCTCCATACAGCACAATATCTTTTCTGCTCCTTTTTAACTTGACATCTTTTACCCCCACTGATGCTTGTTTTTGTCCCTAATCTTTTCTCACATTCTTTTGTATATGGCTCAGCAATCTCTGTGTATCTATTTCTGCACACTTTATTCCATGCACACACTCACTTAATCCGTTACTAAATAATCTGTCATTCTCATTCCATGTCATTCTTAATTCCCCATACTTTCTATTTCATAAAAAAACATTAGCACATATTGAAATGCTGCAAGATAGACTATACAATTTGGTCAAATGAAAATTATAAAATATATTACAGTCATTTAAAAATGTCAGTTCCTTTGTCTCAGGAAAACTTGCACAACACAGTTTACTCCACATGCTTCTGTCAGTTACATTGGGATATGGCTGTATAAAAAAGGAATGTTTCCTATGAGACTGATGGCATCTAACTGTGAAGTCTTGATGATCACTTAAACATGGGACATTAGACAAACCAGAAGTATCATCATATATTACACTAAAACTTCGGTGTTTATATGAGTCAATTAATGCAGGCAAAACAGTTGATACATTAGAAGATGTGAAATGGACTGCATTATCTTTCATTTCTACCTTGACATCAGATTCAAGAAATGATACCATAGACATACAAGATGAAAAAGATGTTAAGTAATCTAGATTGACATCCCTAGCAACTACAGAAGAAATGGTTGACTCAGATGACATATATCAAAACTAGAAAATAAAGGATTGTTGTCATCACTACTCAGGATTTTGATTGGTAGGTGAGAATTAGCTGAAGAATCAGAAACTGATAGGGACAATACACTGGTATACACACCTTCACCTGACAGTTGGCCTTCAGCATTCAGATCAAGGCCACTTGAATGTTGATTTAGATGACATACTCATTTGGCAAGTGTGACTCCTTATCTTTAATGATACAAAGTCATCTATAACAGTGTCACTTGAGTTGTCAGATGTTGTTTCCAAATATTTACCCAGTTTAATTTTATTAAGTGGGATAGAAACCATCGTTTCAAAATGTTTAATCCCTGACAACGGCTGCCTTGCATTACCTATATCAGACTTTTTGGCTATTTGACTCATTGTAACATTCAGATCTAAGTCCATCATAGGACGTTTTGACGATTTCCTTTGTTGACTCTTACTTATCTGTGTTTCCTTTTTTGAATGCCGTTTTCTTTGGCCGGACACAGTATGATCATGCATGCTTGGTTTCCCTGCTTCTTGACGTTCATTACCTGAAGCCTTCCACAGAATCATAGTGCTTATTAGCAACTTCCAAAAAATCCCTGATAACAGCAGAATATAGAATAAAGTTAAAAACTGCAGCAGATTTTCTTATATATGTTTAGAGCAAACGCGAATGTGAACAAGATTAAACAAATTCAAACGTGCGTCATCCTGTAAACAGTAAACTACGCCAGTTCAAGTCTTTACTTGTTTACGCTAAACTACTTGTTAGAACTAGGATCAGAATAACATAAGATCTTAAGGAATAATAACAAATAAGTGATTATAAATAATTTGTTCACGACACATCTATAAAATATAATTAACCTTTAAACAAAAATGTAATTTATTTTGATATAATTAATGAATAATATTTTTTTAAAGTATTTCCTCACCGCCTGAAATCTATGGCGCCTTTACTATCCTGGCGCCTGTATGCGTCGCACACATTGCATATGTGGCCGGCGCGCCCCTGGGGAGAGGAAACTAATGAAAGGCAAGGAGATGTAAGTTCTGGGGGGTAGTAAGTTTTATGTCTAAAAAAGGAAGACAAACTGGCTAAAATTTTAAAAAAGTTCAACATCAAAACATGTTTCCCTACTTTTCCTAAACTCCGTTCTATCCTTACTCAACCTAAAGAAAAACATCTTCAATTCCCAGGAGTATACAAGATTATGTTTAATTATGGAAAACCTTACACGGACAGACTGATAAATCAATCCTTTTCCGTGTGGAAGGGCACAAAAGAGATTATCCTATAACAGAATCCGAGCCAGCGCTCTTGCCAGCCGTCTTGTTCTGTATAAACTCTCATATTTCCGAATTTAGGGACAGAAGTCATTTCAACAACACACTTGTTGAAATGACTATTTTACTAATTATTAATAAAATAACACTTGACGTTTCGACCCCTGTAGGGAGGTCATCATCAAAAGGATAAATGTATATAGGGAACCAAGCCACATGCTCTTGCACTCTGTACTAGTAAATTAAATCTACGCTGTTAATTAATTTTTTTCTTAGTCTGACCTCTAGCGATAATTAAATAAAATAAAATAAAATAAAATAAAAGTTAACAAAAATAAAATAAATAAATATATATATATATAAATAAAAAAATAAAAAATAAATAAATTATAATTAATAAAAAAAAAACTACAATAAACTCTGCTAAAGTCCTCATGTACTAAGACTCTTTTGAATTTGTACAGTTCAGATTGTTATACTATGATTTTCTTCAGGCCTTGTACAGTTCAAGTTGCCATGGAATGTTAAGTTGAAAAAAAAACACTTCACCGGGTCTTCTTGTATTGGGATTTTTCTCTGGCTTCTTCTGGTTGCTATAAAGTTTGCAGATGGGTCGTCCACATTCTTGGAATGGTTAGGCCATCATTTTTGTTCAGATTTGGGTTATGTTTGAGCATTTCACATGCTTCTTTGAATGTTCTCTGGAACCAGGTTTTGGTGCGGTGACTTGGTGTTCTGACCACGCACTCCAAATATACCACAGAATTAATTGGAAAAATACCAAGTCTTAGTGGAAAAGATCTAAGGTGTTGTTTTGCCTGTGTTGGTGATGCTCGTGTAGGATCCGACTTCTCACCTTTTGTTTGAAGGCTGCAAGGAGATGGGCAGCTGCCCCTCTCTGTGAAGTTGCTGAGCTGTCTGGTCTTGTATGTCTGAGGTAGAAGTTGTATATTACGCGGTGATGAAGAGGTGATTGCAGAATGAATGAATATTTGACTCTGCATGGACAAGATTGAAATACTCTTCTTCTGTATGAAGACTACCGCAGGTTAAAGCTGCCGTTTCTCGAGACAAACAGGTTAATTGGGTGTTGACTGGGCATTCCAAGTAGATATGCCGGACTGTTCCTGATCGGTAGTAGAACAGGCAGTTATCTGAGACATCTCAGTTAAATTTTCATAATATAGTTGGAGTAGGTAATACATTGCGCCACATTTAGATGGATGGATTTCAGATGAAGAATCAGACTACGAGTCTTCCAGGAAGATTGATAGTATTCCCAGTTTACTCCCTGATCCACCAGTTCTATTAATGATGTGGTACTGGTAGATGAAGAAGCAGCTCTAATCATGGAGGGATGAAATTAAGACTGACAGAAACTAAGAGATACGGCTGTTCTTGTGCTATATATGCAACGAAGGTTGCTGTTTTCAGAGCCATAAATCCAAAGCAACCAATTAGTAGGAAAGACTTGGGTTCGAATCCTGTCTAAGGGGCGTGAAAAACTTTTACACGGATTTTCAATGGGAGCGAGTTAGCCGTCGGTCCCATATAGAGGTTGGAGGTTGTTACTTCCTGAAACTTGATTTTTTCATCCCGCAGACCAACCACGAGAACACAGGGAAATACGTATATTCAGGCAAAAGACCACCCACTTTAGAATAAAGTTATGGTGGTGAAAGAAATTCAACACACTTCTGATGTAGGCCTTAAAGGCGCGTGAAATTGCGCATTATTATATATTACATAATTTAAAATTGCTGTAAACAACATAAATAAATCCTCCATCGCTTTTTATTCCCCAAAGGGCTGTTTAGTTTAGCCCCAATGAATTCTTGGAAGACTGGTGGGCAACTAACTTCCATCCATCCATCGGGCTCTCACTGATGGTGTGTCCAAGATCGACTAACTGTGAAACCGGCGAAAGAAAGCTTTAGAAAAAGTTTCTCTTGTCGTTGACTAAAATTGAACCTATAAAAGCATTTCAGTGGGCAACGTAGTTCCATAGTACAGGCACTAACTGTTGTAGATTTAAAACTAATATGCATACTAAATTTAAAATATAAAATAAAAGAAATACGTCCTTTCATTTCCCAAAGGAAGTACGTGACTATTTTTAGTAGACGCGTTTTAGAGATTAGCTAACGGTATGTCTTTGTCATCGCATGAGGATTACTATTATCTCTAACCAGTGTACACACACACACACACACATGAAAAAAAGCGAGATGATACAACACATGAATGAAACCATTTCTGATCCGAATGTTATTATTGCTTGAAATAGCGAGTCGTCCGATCATTTTTTGAATTGTCGCGTTAAAAAAACTGTTTCTGGAAGCAGGAAAAAGAAACTTCCGATCTGTTTCAAACATTGAGTAACCAACATCTAGTTGGAAAATGGCATAGAAGGAAATAGTTATTCTAGTCGGTGACACGATCAAACGGATAATGTCTTTGAGAATTCTCATATTAATAGATAGAAATAGTGTTATTAAAGTGGTATTAAAGATCCAGTCTTATTTTATAGCCGAAGAAGAAAAAAAGAAATTTGAAAGTTTCCGAAAATTGATCCAAGAGTTTATGAGAATGCAATCGTGCGCATCGGATTGCTTTAGATTGCGGTACTTAAAAGACACAGCCTTGAAAAAAATATGAATCTTTAATATCCCCTATTTCTAACTTCATACTTAATAACTTAATACTTCATATCAACAATAAACCCTTAGAAAGAATAAAGGACTTTCAATACTTTGGAGCGTACACAGGGCCGGTCCGAGAGTATCTGATGCCCCTGGGCAAAGAAAATTTAGGCGCCACTATACATTGTCTCTCTCTATATATATTTTATCATACTCACACAAGCACACGTACACTTACATATGTGGATATTTATAGCCTTAGCGTGGATAGTCATAGCGCTCCTACGCGATTGCCTAAGTTCGCCTAATGATAAAACCGGCTCTGATCGTACATTAGCAATACAGAAAATGATATCAGAAAACGGAAACAGCTGGCTCTAGTCTTCCATAACAAACTCCGCCCCACCTGGAAATCATCATTAATATCATTAAAGACAAAATTAACACTATACCATGCAACCAGTAGATCCATCGTCTTGTATGGTTCTCAAACCTGGACAATAAGCACCAAAAAAAAAAAAAAAAAAAATTACTGATCTAATTAACTCCTTTGGAACTACATGTCTCAGACTGATCCTTGGATGGATCGTGTCAATAACTTTGTTGTGCTAAATCTGGCAAAGAAAGAACCACTTATCAGTATAGTCAAAAAAAATTACAACTCAGATGGCTTGGGCATCAACTCAGACATCCTGAAGTCTCTCTCTTTTTGGAATCCCTCATCCTGTACAAATCAGAAGATGGCAATCGCAGTAGAGGAAGGCCATGCAAACAATTTTGGCAATACATATGGGAAACCATCAGTAGGCTCAACTGTAAAACTCCATCTGACATTTACCAGTTAGCTCAAAATAGATAGACCATAATTTGCAATCTTTAATTTTTAATATAAATCTCTTTTCACATTGTATCATATTGTGAATAACCTATGATGATGATGATGATGATGATTTGTAACAATTTTAATATCGCCAAAATGAAGGATTGATTCTGCCCGTGCGACTGGTACTCAAATTTGTCGATCTCTCGCACGGGCAAGCGATTTTTTCGTCCTATAAACTCAAGGAAATCGACAGTAGAACTTCTATTTCAAACAATAGCATATTGTGTTAGCCAGGCACCACGATTTGTCAACACTTGTCAGTCGTCTCTTCATCAAATACTAATACTAATACTAAGCACTTACAATCTTTGGTCAGAAATCTCTGATTGGCTACAGTGGAAATTGAACTGTCCACTCAGTCTCCAAAAGTAAGTTATGGACAAAACTACTCCTTATAAAGGGAATAAAAGAGTTAGCTGCTTTTTTTATTATTTAAAACACAACTGAAGTTTATTTCTATAAATCCTATGAGAAATATCCTGTCAGATAATAAACATAAAAACCAAACCCTTTCGACAGGCTGTAAAGTAAAGTAAACAATCAGCATATTAAAAATGAAAACTATCAGCAAGTGCGCCTTCATCTCTCTCTCTCTCTCTCTCTCTCTTTCTCTCTCTCTCCTATTGCCAGACAGACTTCTATTTCCACAAACACGAAACAAATTCGGAGTTAACCAAACACATTAGCAATCGACCAAACAGCAATCGACTTCCCGCTTTTGAAATCCAGTTGAGCGACACACTTGGAAAGGAGTTCGAAAAAAGTATTTTTTTCGTTATTTGTGGCGAGTTTTTACGGCAGAAAATTTCTTCGGAAAACTTCCTGCGCGAACGCAAACAGGAAAGCAACCGCTCATTGAGCGAGTTGGTGACGGTTATTACCAGGGACTGCTGGATTAAGTTTCGAAAGAAGAAAGTGGTCTTTTATTGAAATGTCATTTACGCCTCGTTGACGACTTTTTTTTTTTTTAGTACGTGGCGTTGCAAAAAGCAACTTGTGCAACTTCAGAATCGCCGATTTCAATCGAAGCGTAACTGCGTATTCCAAACCGCGTGTTTTGCCATTGCCGTGGGCATGGTAACACGTTCAACACTTGCCATCGATAGATCACGCAGAATAACACGTGACCTTTTTACTTCCGTTTCCTTTGTGAGCGCAATGAGAAAAGTATGGATTATATTGATTAGTGGGTCACTGGGAGTAATTGGAAGATTGGATCGCTGAGCTGCGAGTTCCTGTTAGGGGAACTCTGAAGAGGGTAAAGGGACTTTGGCAGTGGCGAAAACTACACGCACTCGACGCTAAATGACAGCTGAACTTCTTGCTGCCCAGGAAATGCGACTTGTGTTAAATTCACGTCCTTGTCTTCTTCCTGTGGGAGGACGAAAATCATCGTGATGTGAACTTAGTGCCAGCGGTGGTGAATTGGCATCTGGAGGCGATGTGCTCACCACAATAACCCGAAAAAAATAAATAAATAAACATTCTTGTCATAGTCCAATTTTGGTGAAGATCCAGTTAAGGATTCCGACGACTGTTTTGCAAAAATTCCCGATTTTAATAGCAATCCCAAGAAGGATTGCTGCTGTAAGTTGGAACAGTGTTGCCAGATATTGTCAATAAAAATCATCTCATTGGACGAGGAAACTAAACCACATTCTAGACTACATCCTAAACCGAAACCTCCATCAGGTGGGCAGATGAATTTAATAGATTCTGTCATTCATTTTGCGAAGTGCACTAAAAGCATTCTAAAAATGCTCCAAAACTAAGAAAGAATACTTTAAAAATGTTGCCTAAGTGCATTTTATTTCTGCCGCATAATTTGTCCCCCGCATTATTCATCTTGCTGGCAAAATGCAAGCTGGAAATATTTTTGCTAATAAACCGCATGATCCCCCACCCCTCACTCCTTGTAGCGTTCTTATTTATCCTAGCTAGAGCACTCACCATTAAGCGACACAATGTTGTTGGTGGTGTTTCCTTGTTGTTGTTCGGTGCTGCTAAGAGTAACTTGTGGTACCTTTTCCATAACGCCAACAGGATTAAATGGGCAATTTTTAAATCTTTCTTCATTGAAACGAAGTCTCGGCTGTAATAAACGGAGCTCAAAATAATACGGACAACAATGGGGCGATTTGCTACTTGAATCTACTCTTCTCATGTGAGCCTTCGCCTCGTTAAATTCAAAGAAGCAAAGCTACCAGTCAGAGAACTCTCTAACCAATACCTTCATTTCTTTTCAGTATTCCAGTTCAATTAAATTTTCAAAATTTAACGCTGAATTTTTTGGCAGTAAAGGGCAGGGTTAATGGTGCGGAAATTCTCTTGAATTTCTTTGATGGTGGGGAACCTTTGAGATGGTATTTCATGAGCCACTTAAGGTCATCGGTACACATTTTCAGAAATAGAAACTCAATCATTGCACACGATATCTTCTCCACTGACTTCGTTTCCTTAGAAACCTTCACGAATGCTAAAACAAAATTCAATAAACAATAGCATAATTCTGCTACGCATTATAACCCAAAGAAACTTTTAGCAGGTCCCATTCGACAAGAGAAACATGTTTCCTATTCTTTTTTATGCCAAGTTCACAGTAAATTCATCTTTGGTAGAAGCAAGTCTCTTTGAGTTTTTCTATCCGGGAATAATTCGAGTTTATAAATCGGTAATTCGGAAATACTGACCATAAAACACATCACACGAATAAATAATGTTAGTTAGCATTAAGAACAAATCTTCTTCCTGTGGGAGGACGAAAATCATCGTGATGTGAACTTAGTGCCAGCAAAGTCGTAGCATTCAAAATGGTCAAACCAGCAAACAATCATAAATCAACAGAGATAGACTGAAGCATTCAGTCGCAATTGTCAACGTTTTCTTTTCTTGTAGGAAAAGAATAAGGTTTTTCATTATTATTTGGAAGGTAAACGGAACACCACACACACACACACACACACACACACACACACACACACACACACACACACACACACACACACACACACACAACAAAAGACAAACTAAAAGATTTAATTTCAGAGTATCCGTTTTTCATGAGATGGTAATTAAAATAGTACTTTTAATCATTTTCGGAATCATGCATTGATTCTGTAATTCCACAATCAGATCAAATACTCCCAAGCAAGCGACGCAATGAAATCATCTGTAAAGGTCACTCTCTCTCACCGAGCACTTATCTTAAGCATGTGGGTTTCTGGTCGATAGCCTCGGTAATCTATAGGAAAGCAAAGGCTTTATTCCAGTCGATATCAATTATACATTCTGTTTAACTTTAACAGGGAATGGTATATTATTTATTATATATCAACACTTATAAATATGAATCAATTTATATGTTGATATATATTATCAGTGTTACTATTGTACAATAACAAGTATAACATAATAACATACATCATATAAGGATCATTTCACTATGATATTTATGAATTAAAAAAAAAAAAAGGATGAGGCGCCCTCTTTCGTCCGTGTCTAAAGGGGAAAGCAAAGTAATTTTTTTTGTGTGTGAGCATAAATGCTTGCTGCGATTGTAGATGATCAGAAATAAGTGTATTTATCTTGATTAAGTTATACATTTTTATTTATACCTTTATTTCCTTTTCTGAATGAATATTTAATTAATAAAAAATGCAATTTAGTTACAGAACAGAAATAACATCAAAAATATTATGGTGGTTAGTATTTTAGGTTTAAGCATATAGCATATTAATAATTTTTTTCATTATTAATATGCTATCAAACTTATCCGTCCATTATAACTTTCAGTTTAAGGGTTCAAATAATCCCTGTAATTAATCAAAGATCAGCATTGACACTTGACACAAATTTAACTACGATTCATATAAGCTAATTAGAAATTTAACTATCCAACAAGTTTGCTTCATAAACTGCTATTTACTTTCTTTTGGTTTTTATTTTATTTGATCTTGGTTAGTTTATTTGATTTCTTAATCACATGTTGACACTACTGGACGGAAGACTTATTCTAGAATTCTACAATGTAAGCAATTTTCATCTTCAACCATTCATTCCGCATAATTCATCAGCGTAAATAACAATATCTTGCAAACATGAGATTAGCGACATCTATGGACAGATTTACATAGCCAAGCGACATCAAAATATTCACAATTTCTGTACATCAAAATAGGTAAGCCATTATTAGGACCTTAGGCCCCAGATAAATTTCAACAGCACTGTCCGTGTGCTGGAAATGTTCCAAAGGATGTTTTTGCGGTACACACAACAAACACTTTTACTAGAAGAGAAAAGTGGGAGAACATTGCCAAGTGAAGTGACGCAACAGCCATTGCGAGGAACAGATAACAGTCACATTAAAATGGAAATGAATGCTTGACCTGATTATCAACGAAATTTCTCTTTTAAACTGGATGCTGTAGGAAATTAAGATTCTTCACGTCGATTAGCAAATAAAAAGAATTTTTTCATAGAAGGACACGCACGAATTCTGTAAAAATATAAAAATAAATAAATGAACTAAAAGATATCCATTTTACTTCACAGTAAATACATTTATATAATCATTTATTGTCACCAATGCTTAAAAAAAAAAAAAAAAAAAAAGAACGAGCGGTATCTGACCAGGATCCAGTAAGGATCCTGGTCCAATTCATGCAAAATGACAACAAATAAAGAAATAAATTTTGTTATTTTATACCATAGAAGGTATAAATATATATATAAATATATACCATATATATATATATATGATGAGAGAAAGATGCAAAAAGTTTTTTACTTTGGGTATACTATACGTAAAAGATACCAAGATATATATATATATATATATATATATATATATATATATATATATATATATATATATATATATATATATATATATATATATATGATGTGATGCCAATCAAATGCATTTGGAATATCATGAAAAGAGATAGGAGATTACCTAAATCTTTCCATGGCCTGTATACAAAGATGAGCAAGATTAATGAGGAGATCTGATGTGGAAAGAATGGCAGAATCCATATTTGCGATCACGAATTAACTGACCGGTCTGTAGGAAGTGAAGAAGTTGGGGGTTGATGTTACTTTTGAGAGCAACGAGGTGGTGGCAATGGGGAGATATTTGGGATGACTGACTTTTAACGACCTCTTTAGGAACAGGCAGCACGGAAGTAGTACAAGGGGGGGATCTTTCAAGATGACCTCTTGTACTGCTTCCATGCTGTTGATGACAGATGAATATGGCAGCTTATACAGGACGGATGTGAATTCTGGAGCACATGATTTTAATACTACTGTAGCGATACAATCGGACGTGTCCTTCCGTCGAAAGGCGTACTAAGGGTGGTTTTTAGAATACTAAGCAGGGAGATTTCCCTTCGTCGTCTTAAACAAGAGTTTGAGGAGAAGTCTGATGAAGGGGTTCTGCTTTATCATTAGGATCTTTATCTCTAGTCGGCCTGGTTGGCCAAGTGCTGTTGGCCAACAGGTTGGGGGTTCGAATACCGCTGTGGGCATGGATGTTTGTGATTGTCTTGAGGTGGGAGATGAATATCATCACCACATGGTGTGAAACCACATCACCGCTTATGGGAGGCCTGAAGTGGCGTGAAAAAGATTCATGTTTGGTCTCTAAAGCAGGGTTTCTGTACTATGTAAAACTAAATTAAAATACCAAAAAATATATAAAAGTAGAAAAAATATTATTAGTTCATTTAGGGTACAAAATGTATACCCTAGGTTTACAAATAACCTTTTGTTTGTGGGAGCAACATAAAAAACGAGATATTGCTCTTCTTCCATAACAGTGACAAAGAGAGAGAGAGAGGGGGGTGGAAACAGGCAACAATTTTGGCCGGTAGTCTCGCCAAGGGACCAGAAAGTTCGTCTGCCATTTGAGCAAGAGGCAAGCAGAGTGCATTTGGTGCATTTTTAGTATGGATGCCTTTTGTTAGACAATCAAGGCTTAGGTAAACGTTTGAGATTTTGAGTGGAATAAAAGGCACTGATCCCAGGAAGAATAACCAGTAATTAGATCAGAGCAAATGCTTGCATCGGGAAAGCGGAAGCAATAATCTTCCCACAGAAAAGTGGCACAGAAAGAAGTCCCGAGGATCATTCGAATTAGTACCATTGCAGTGCCATAGGATACGAGGCTGAGATTGATTTTTCATGTGGCTGCCACCCAAGAAAAGCTTTTTATAAACCTATAGTACATTCATACAGTGAGTAGGTTAAGGTTTTTCTTCCATTTTTATTAATTTTTATATTTTTCGTTTATTTTTTTACATAGTCCAGAGATATCATGCTTCAGAGATTAAATGTGAACTTATTTGAGGCCACTTCAGGCGACCAATAAGCGAGACGGTGGTCTCGCACTGGATGATGAAATTCATCTCCCACCGGAGAAAGAATCTGTAGAAAAAGAAAGATGAGAAAGTTGTGCTCAGAGAAGTCATCTGAGCGGTATATGGGAAGGGAGAAATGGTTAAGAAAAAGTCCAGAAAATTGGGCGAATGACGAGGGCTATTAGGAATTCTACAGTTTGTTAGGTCCTTATTGACAGCAAATAATTCAGTTCATCTTTCGGCTTGGTCTGCGAAGTTAAGAAGGGGAGCCAGTCAAAATCGTGGGCGTTGGAATCTCCACGGAGGATTATCTCACTCTTTGGATGAATGGTTCCCACCCACGAAAGATTATTATAAACCGAAAGCACATTTTGTACCATAGGTGCGCTAAGGAATTTTTAATCTTTTTTGTCAATTATATATATATATATATATTGCATTTTTAATCATTTTTACATAGTCCGGAAGCCATGCCCTAGAGACCAAACACGAAACTTTTTCAAGCCACTTAAGACTTCCAATAAACGAGCTGTGGTTTCACACTTTGTTTCACACAGTGAAATTCACAAATCGCAAACATCCACGGCCACGGCAAGATTTGAACCCACGACCTGTTTGTTTGTTGGTTGGAGAGCGGGTACGCTAACCACTCGATCAATCAGACCGACATATATGATCAAATTGAGAGATATATAAACGAAGAGGTGAGTATAATGATTGGAATGAGAGCGGCAAATGAAGGCTGAAAAATGAGACAAGAAGATTTGAGTCCAAGTAGTTCCTATAAGGGATCATATAACCTTTAGTGTAGGATATCCGACTTGATAAAGCTCGGGTTCCATCTTTCCTACGGAAGGCTAAATGCATAATGTACTCTGGAAAGTGTAGGTTGAGCTACAGTCGCAGACGATTCCAATTGAGGTTCAGTGATGAAGAGCAGCTTGGATTTGGATGTTTATAAGTTGTGGTGCGCATCGTTGATGTTGACAATGAGCCCAAGGATGTTAATAAATTCCATGTGAAACTGTTTTTACGTATATATTTTTTTTTGTCGGGGGGGGGGAGACTATAACAGGATTATTCACCAACTGATCAGGAAGCCTTCCGAAGTATTACTAACAGGTTTGGTACAGCATAGTATGGGGTGACTAGTCTGAAAAAATCACTTAATTACTGTACCCTCGAATGGAGGAACTGCTCGCTGTGCTGTTCAATAATTGCAGTGTGGAGAACGTGCCCAGGAAGATCCGCACTGTGATTTTAGTTAATTTTGATTCCATAATTGCAAATGATTTACAGTTTGCATGTAAGCAGAAGAAAAGTGGGCACAAAATCACCAAAAGCACATCAAATTTACTAATTATACTAATACCCTGACCTAGGACTAGGGCTGGGGAATTATTCATTTGGAAAGCCGATGGTAACTCCATGTAGAAGTGCATGTACAGAAGTGAACCAAAAATTTCCATCTCTTCACAGTTGTGTATATTTAGAACATAAAATGAAACTAAACAAAAAACTACATGTCGTTTGTATACATCTGTTGTTGTATAGCCTTATGGAAATGGCGTTTGCTTCCTCGTCGTTAGACAACCGCCAGAAAGGCCGTTAGAAGTTTCATTCTAGTAACCAATTGAAGGAAATCTTTTTTTTTTTTTCTTTTCACGCCGGTTCCGAGTGTTTCTTCTAGCAAGGCAAATAATACGGTAGGAAGATTAACAGTTAACAGATATAAGGGATGCCTCACAAGCTTAGTTGCCTCAATTCTCAATCGAAAGCAGTGTTTCGATAAATAATGTTCATTAATTTAGCGAAATATCCTACGAGAATCTGTGTTTTGTATTACGCAATGCAAAAATAATAAAAATGGAATTCCAATCCATAATTTACGACAAAGCGCTGAAAATGAGACTGTGAAGCGAGTTAACGCGACAAAAAAGAGATCTTTGTCGGTACCATCGCAGGCGGGGCTTATTTTCTGCAGGAAAAGGGCTTGCGATTCATTTGCGAAGAAATCGAGAATCACACGCACGAAGAATGCTGTGATTCAAAGGTACAATTTCGCTTGCTGAGTTTTACTCAGTTTAGCTAACGTCAATGACGCAACTGTGGCTTCAGACTCACAAGAAGGCTTCCTTGATTTTTTTTTTTTTTTCCTACTACGCTGCAGCATAGAGCAATACTGTTATTTTTATGAAACGCTGCACACCCTCCGTAAGAATGCGAATTTTCTTTAAAAAAAAATGTAAACAGTGGAAGCTAATTTGGAATTGAAGTGATGTTTGTTTTTCGGTGAAATGAAAGAGAAAGGTAGATTAAAAATTTAGAAAGAGGGATTGGCGAAGAAATAAAAGCGACATCTCTTTCGTTAGTACGTAGAAAAATGTTACTGGAAGCGGAAGGCCACCCTAATTGCGCTGGAGCGGAATGATGCCATGAATTCTGGGTATATTTTCCATTATTACTTTTCCACAAAGCTGCGACCGCACCAAAACTTCTCAGAGTTTAGTTCTTATGAGTTTTAATCGCAAGGACCACAGACGAAGGTAAACTTCTCCACATAATGTATTCAACACAATTAGAGCTGCATACAAATATGGAAAATGATACCTTTCCAAATATAAACAAGAAAAAAAGAAGAAAATTATAAACTGACCAACATTAAAAAAATGCATAAGAAATAATTAAACAATAAAAATCACAAACTGTTTAAGCCATGTTATTCTGGTTATCGCACATTTCTAAAAGAAGATCCTCCCCCCCCCCCATACACACACGAAAATAAATAAAAAATAAACGCAGAAGACCCTATTCAGAGACCCTAGAGAATTTTCATTGACACCCGTTGAATCTAAAATTCGTCAAAGCAGTTCGCCTGCTTTTTTGTTCATTTGTGATTAGCCGACATTTACACAGCGGGCGGACTTCAAAATACAGCAACCGCAGTGGCCAATTCCGAGGACTGCCAAACTACTCCATCGATCAGAAAACCTCATTCAGATTCTGCGTCACGTTCGTAACGAAATCTGGGAATACCCTGCAGCAGCTCATGTAACGAGCGCAAACGCCAGATGTCGAGGGTAGATATTGTACCTCTGATAGCACGTTGCACCCAATGTTTTTAATTGAAAATTTATAAAAATTGAAAATAACAGTTTACGATTATTTTCGATAATGATGGAACATTTTGAATGCGATACTACCACTTAACATGTCCACGCATGCTGCATTTCAAACATCCATCGCCCCGTACCCGCTGGGAATCGGGTCCACGTTGTTCAGATGAGATTCCTGACTAGGAATAGCTCAAGAATATCGTCACAATATTGTTTATTCAATATGTTATAAGTAAATACAACGCGCAACTGTCCTTGACATTAAATATGAATGCTAGAATCATATTTCTAGTTGCTACTAATATACTCTTCGCCTACCAAGGGAAAATAAATGCCTTGATGGCGCTGCGACAATAGCAAAAATATTACATCGGCACACAAAGATCGTAAATATCGCAAATGTGCAGATTTTCTTTTTAAAGAAGATTTTAAAGATTTTCTTTTTAAAGATATATATATATATACATTTCCCAAGTAAGCAAACAGACAAATAAGTAAAGTTTGCGCCTGCACATAATGCAAGTCTAGATGACCCGCAAAGTAGTGCAAGTCTAGGCAACTCGTGGTAAATGGTGGAATCACCATTCTTAATATTTACCTTTAATGCAAAGCCCAAAGGCCATCTCTTTGAGGAGATGTATGATGCTATGCATTAAAGGCAAGGGGCCACTACCCAGACCGGTTTCCACCTTTACCACGAGTTGCCTAGACTTTGACCTTATTAAATAAAAATCTCAGGATGAGAGATAGATGTAGAAAATTTTTTACCTTGGGTATAATATATGTTAAAGATGCCAAGCTATTTTAAACCTGGTTTTACTCTCTCTCTCTCTCTCTCTCTCTCTCTCTCTCTCTCTCTCTTATATACAGGGTGTTCGGGATAAATTTGACAGTTTCGTAAGGAAAAAGAAAATCTTCTTTGTATCTATTAAATTTAATGAATTGACAAAAAAACATTACAGGCAGAGTTAATTACAATACTATCAACAAGATTTACTCAAAAAAACCACCATTAGCATCGATCACAGCTTCAATTCTGCTTCGGAACCTCGAACAAGCTGATGCTACAGTCTCCCTGGGAAGGGCCGCAAAAACTGTTTCAATTTTATCCATTAACTGGGCTTTTGTATTACTGGAAGTGCGATTGGTGTCTTTTTCAACTGCGCCCCATACAAAATAATCCATGGGGTTAAGGTCTGGGGAGTTTGGAGGCAACCATTTTTGACTTTTCCCAGAGGTGTGGCAAGGGGCCGAATCCTGTTGCCATACATACGGCCTACCATTGGCTACCCTTGTTATCCAGGGCTTGACTACAGTTAGCAACTCCACGAACAAAGCCCGAATTCCAATGCCAGGGTTCTTCAACACCTGTTCCTGCAGATTTGCGAGGAATTCTGCTGTACGAACGCAATCAGATCGTCTGCTAGGGATCTTTCTTCTTGCTACATCCTCGTAGTCACCATTGCAAGTCTCTACTTCATGCCTGATTGTTCTTACTGTATTCAGGGAGCATTGGGCAGCAGTCGTAATATCCTTATTTTGATGGCGGGCACGAATCATCATGATACAAGTTATTCTCTTCCATGATTCAGGTGGGTTCCAGCTATCCATCCTTTCTGACATCTTGTATATGAATGAAGAAGGGTCCAAACTTTTAAATGAAGAGAAGTGTGTGTTAATACATGTAACTTACGGAAAAATATAATTAATTATAAATATGTCAAATTTATCCCGAACACCCTGTATATATATATGTGTGTGTGTGTGTGTGTGTGTAATAAATTTTTTACCTTGGGGATATTGTATATTAGGATAACCAAGTTATTTTATAAACTTGGTTATTTTAAAATTTATTACATCTATATCTCCTCCAGAGATTTTTATTAAAAATAAAAACACCTTGTTGCAACTTCTATAAGTAAAGTTGATAAGGCTCCGTATTACTATAACCTTGGTATTTAGGGTCTAGCTACTCAGTGAGGAGACCTCAAAAAAGGTTGAAACCGGTCTGGGTAGTGACCCCACCCATAATGCATTGCAGTATACATCTTCTAGTGAGATGTGCTTTACATTATGGGAAAATACTAAGAATAGTGATCAGAGCTTAACCACCTTTACAATGAGTTGCCCTGGTGTTGTACCATCTTTTAGACTTGAACTTTGTTTCAGGCGCAAACTTAATTGTTTGCATACTTGGGATTAGGAGTTACAATAACCAAGTTTATAAAATAAGTTGGTTATCCTAACACACACATAGTTTTATAAACTTGGTTATTTTTACTCCTAATCCTAAGTAAGCAAAGCTCCTAATCAGGCGCAAACTTAACTGTTTGCTTACTTGGGATTAGGAGTAAAATAACCAAGTTTATAAAATAAGTTGGTTATCCTAATATACACACACACACACATATATATATATATATATTGTGTGTGCGTGTGTGTGTGTAAATAAGTTTTTTTTACCTTGGGAATAATGTATATTAAGGTTACCAAGTAATTTTATAAACTTGGTTATTTTTACTCCTAATCCCAAGTAAGCAAAGCTCCTAATCAGGCGCAAACTTAACTGTTTGCTTACTTGGGATTAGGAGTAAAATAACCAAGTTTATAAAATTATTTGGTAACCCTAATATATATATATATATATATATATATATATATATATATATATATACACTTTATTTCAAAATAAAGCATAATGAAGTCCATGTATATTTAGAAGCTCACAACAAATGACAGATCTCTCTCTGTATTTAAACATTATTCGTTCACCGAATTGATCTGACAAAAACAAACGACGAAATAGATGGCGTACAGATCAATACAAGCCTGCTCAATGTAATGAACGAGTATCGTTCTTTATAATGAAGGTGATCGATCAGACAAAATGCGGTGAAAAAAAAAAAAAAAAATAATAATAATAAAAACGTATTTAGATTAATTTCAAGGGAAATCAATTCAAACTGTTTCGAGGGAAATGAAGTATGCAGAATTGGAAATCCTGCGGGTTAATGCATGAAGTTTAGCTTAATAAACAGAAGACAAATGTGTAATATTATTTAGCTATGACTACGAGAACATTTTCCGCGCTTAAATTTTATACGAGTTAAGTCAGTTCCGATGTTCAAATAAACACAGTTTAATAACTACTGTAAGGCTTATATTTGTTATTTAAATCACAAACAAAACAAAATTAACTGGCTGATTCACACTCTAACCATATGAGATGTAATAACACTGACGATATATTCAATACAGTTCTTGTGAATAAAAAAAAAAGTAAAAAACTTAGCTAAATAATCGCAGGCCTTATAAATATTAATATTTATATTTATCATTAGCTTTAAAGTCGAATAAAACTGTGAGGTACTAATACGATATCTTTGACAACATAGCTGCCATTCTACTATGAATGTGGTATAGTTGGATGCATGTTACATTGCGAGGAATTTTCAGGACTGCGCTTACCCTCATAATTTATTCTCCCGTCGTTATCAATATCCGTCGCTTTTAGCAACTCATCCAACTCGATCTCAGACACGGATTCTCCTATAATTTCCATGGCCATCCTCAGTTCGTCCTGGTAGAGGGGAAAAAAATCGACATTTTATTATCTAAATGAAATCTCAACTGGAAAATAGTGAAAACAGTGAGGGCGCTGATGCGCTTCGGCGCATTCGTCAGAACTTAATGCAATGTTTATTATTCACATCACGTATACAAATTACGCATATTATACTATTCGACTTGTATAATTATGACAATATTTCACAATACAATTCAATGCACAGTACAATGTTACAAAATAAAATTCAAGTATTACTATCATATTCTGTCGGTACTAACACTTATTATGGCTATTTTATTATGGCTAATAAAACGTTTTCTCATATATGCAGGTAGAATATAATATATTTCGAGTGGTTTCATAGCTATGATAAGTAATTGGTTTAGAGTAATGTAAGTTAGTTAATGCAAATATGTGTAACCAAGGGCCGTAGCCATACTGGTCACTAGAAAAGTAATTAGCTTAAAACAGACACTGAGAGTCCGGGGACCGCATCTAAGAAGGCTCCCTTACCAGTTATAATAATGTACATGTTGATATTTTAATTCCTAATTGAATGAAATATGAGTTATAATGATCTCTTATACTATACGTTTAAAATAATTGTCAACATTCTTTAATCCCATAAGGTAGTTTCTCAATCTTTTTCTGAATACATATTCTGAGGTTATAGATTTAATTTCATTCGGAAGTTTATTATAGCTGCTCGTCGCAATGTACTCGAAAGATTTATGAAAAATTTCTTTGTTAGCCTGAGGTACTTCCAGCGTGTTTCAACCGCAGCGCAATCCATAGTCTACATTATATACCAAGAAACTTTCAGTGTTTCTTTTTACATATAACAGACAACCATACAGATATAGTTTCTGTAGTAGTAGTAGAATATTATGAACGATATACAGATCATTGGTTGAATGTGCGAAGTCGGTAGTAGTTATGGCTCTAATTATTCTGTTTTGTATTCTTATTAATGGAAGCAGATTGTTACAATAGTCTCCTCCCCAACAGGCGATGCCATATTGCAGTGAAGAATTTACCCAGGAATAGTATAAACATCTTAAGAATGCTGTATTTACAAATTATTTAACATAATATATTCTGTTAATTATGAACCTAAACTTATTTGTTAAGAAAGTGGTGTGGGAGTTCCACTTCAAATTGCTATCGATATGGAGGCCCAAATACTTGACGGTTTTTTTTTTGTTTTGTTTTTTTATTAAGCTACATTTACAATTTAGAGTATCACTACATTTCCTTTCATGCCATTTTATAGTTATACTAATTTGTCTGTTAATGTAAAGTACATAGATCTCGTTTTGTCGGTATTAATGTTAAATCCGTTGTTGCTAAACCATATACTTAGTTTTAACATATCGCTATTAATCCGATTTTTTAGATTTCCAAGGGTTGTTTCGGTGTATACTAAAGCCGCATCGTCAGCAAAGGATATCATTTTGCCAAAAAGTTTGTAATTACATAGATCAGGGGTGGCCAACCTATGACACATCCGCCAAAAGTGGCGCATTGCATGATTAGAAGTGACGCACTGAATCCCAGAGAAAAATTTAAAAAAATTTTGTATACGATTTATATATATATATAAACACACAATTAACCTACCACTGAATTCTAGAGTGCGCACTTATTATACTTGTTTGATCTTGAAGCAACAGGCACCGGCAAAAGCTGACATGCGTCACCAGTTACTCAATCAGTTTCAGCTGACTCTCGTGTCATAACGTTCGATGAACTTCTGATCCGATGTGACTGAACAAGCCCGTGTTTTCGAACTTTATGTTTTTTATTAACAGTTCTTTAAGTTTAAGATAAGGTTTCTGTTTTCATGAAGGCTTAATATAGTTCTGTAAATTAAAAAAAAAAATTTTTTTCAATTTGAACGCGTATGTCTAGTTCTTGCCCGCTCCTCTAATTTGCTGATTACTGAAACCTGCAATTATTCGGTGTGTTTGTATGTGTGTGTTTTTTTGTTTTTTTATACAATATCTTTCCTTTTTATTTACGTATAGTAGGTTTATTCCTAAAATTTAACTGATCATCAGCAAAGCTTTCGTAATGAGGATGTTTGGGTTGTGTGTGTGTGTGATTGCCAGCTGATCGACTGTTTTATGGCAGGAAGCGATCTCGTATTTCATTGGACATAATATATTACGAGAGAGAGAGACGAAAACTCTCTATGAAAAAAAAAAAAAAAAAAAAAAAAAAAAAAATATATATATATATATATATATATATATATATATATATATATATATATATATATATATATATGTGTGTGTGTGTATATATATATATATATGTATGTATATATATATATATATATATATATATGTATATATATATATATACATATATATATATATATGTGTATATATATATATATGTGTGTGTGTGTGTGATTTTTAAACTTATAGAACTGTATTTGGCCTTCATGAAAACAAGAATCTTATCTTAAACTTGTACAAGTGTTTTTGAATGTTCATAATGTTAAAAACGATAAAATAATTTAAATAAATTATTTAATAATAAGCTTTACTTTTTGAAATATTTTTTTGCAGTCAGTTACCCATTACTTTGCAAAAGAAAATGAGCAGAAGAAAAGCAGAAGGTGATAGCAAGCGCCATTTTAATGAACTCTGGGAAAATGAGTTCTTATTTATTGCGGGTCCTTCAGGAAAACCGTTGTGCGTTGTTCGTGAAAGCACTCTCTCAGATAATAGAAGACATGATCTTAACAGACACTATAGAAAACATCAAGCTGAATTAGAAGAAAAACTGAAGTTAGTTCCTGGGTCTGAGCTGCGGAAAGAATAAGAAAAAGGAAGAAATAAAAAAGAGACAAAATATATTTGTGAAACGAAGTTGTGAAATTGTGGCAATACTGGAGGCGTCTTATGAAATTTCCTTCGTGTTGGCTAAAAAACACAAGCATTTCTCTGATGGAGAGGAAGTTGTTAAGCCCTGTCTCGAAAAATTTGGAAAATGATTTGGTGATAAGAATGTTGAAAGAAAAGTAAACCAAATTGCTCTGTCCAAGCAAACAATTACAAGACGCATCGAAGACTTTCCCATGATGTTACTGAGCAATTGAAAGACCATGTTCATGCTTGTTCTTTCTTTTCTTTAGCCTTGGACGAATCCTCTGACATATGTGATGTAGCCCAATTAAGCATTTTTATAAGAGGCATTGATGGTAATTTTAACATCTTTGAAGAACTTATCGGTCTTGAGTCACTTCATGGAAAAACCAGAGGGTCAGACATATTTGACAAATTAAAGTCATGTCTAGAAAATCAACCACTAGATTCTAATAAGCTCATCAGTGTTTGCACTGATGGAGCACCGTGAATGGTAGGTAGAGTTTCTGGGACTTTAACTTTACTTGAAAGGTTTTTAGGTCGTTCTCTACTAAAGTATCACTGTATTATACATGAAGAATCTCTGTGTGGGAAAACTCTAAATTTGAAGCATGTTATCATACCAGTTGTAAAGTGTGTGAATAAAATTAGAGCAAGAGGGTTAAACAGAAGAGAATTCAGAGAATATTGTGAACTGCTAGATATGGAATATGGTGAACTCATCCTTCATTTGAAGTGCGCTGGCTTTCTAAAGGACAAGTTCTCATTAGAATTTGGAAGCTGAAAGAACGTGTTCGTAATTTTCTGGAAGAGAAGGATGAGCTGCATGAAGAAAAAGCCTTGCTATGTGATGAGAAATGGCTATTTGATTTAGCATTTTTAGTTGATGTTACCAGCCACCTCAATGATCTAAATTTGAAACTGCAGGACAAGAACAAATTGTTTCCTAGCTTAGTAAATGACATCAGTGCATTCAAAATGAAATTAAAACTGTTCATCTCCCAGTTAGAAAACGGGGATTTAAGTCAATTTCCACATTTAAAAGACAGTGAATCTGTTGTAGATAATGGAAAGTTTACAGAATATACTGAGAAATTCAGATTATTGCCAGAGTCCTTTAGCAGTCGTTTTAGCGATTTTCTCAAAACCAATTCTTTATTGAAAATGAAATTTAATGAACTTCCACCACTCCCAGATGCTTCTGATATAATTAATTTCTGGCGATCGTTGCTCTGTGAGCATTTTCCAGAACTGAGAAAATTTGCTCAGAGTTATATCTGTCGTTTTGGAACTACATACAGATGCGAGCAAGCATTTTCATCAATGAAAATGATTAAGAACAAACTACGGTCGCGACTGACTGATTCAAATTTGAAAAACTGTTTGATACTTTTGTAACTGATTTCACTCCAAACATTACAAGCTTAGCAAAAGCAAAGTAATTTTAAAAGTCTCAATAAAATAATTAATGTTTATCTTGTCTTTATATGAAATCCTTTTATTTAAAACTGCTAAAAGTGTCTATGTTACCATATATATAATAAATCATTTTATGCATAAATGCTAAATATATCCATATTATCGTATTTTAAAAGGGCTGAAAAGTGGTATAAGTTTGTATGGCGCATCTTAACTAAAAAATGAAAACATTGACGCAAGAACTATAAAAGGTTGGCCACCCCTGACATAAATCATTAACATATATTATGAATAGGATGGGTCGTAGTGGGACTCCGTATTTTATTATGTTTGTTGTGCTTTTAAATATACCGTAGCTGGTACACTGTTTTCTATTATTCAGATAGGATCTGAACCAGTCATTAGGAATTCCTCTGATGCCGTATTTGGACATTTTTAATAGCAATAGATCATGATGAACACAGTCGAATGATTTAGATATATCAAGAAAAACAGCTGCCGTGTGCATTCCTTCATTTATTCTTCATTTATTCGTCAGAACTTACAAAGACAATGATTAGTGAAAAAAAAAAATTCCAAGCAATATTTTAATAGCCGATTTCTAGTTTCAGGTGGTTGAAAAGTTCCAAAAAATATTACTTGCTAATAATTAACATTAGTTAAATAATTATTCAATATTTTATTAAAATTGATACGATGGACTGGACATTTTTGTATTAGTCGATTTCTTTTCTTTGAAAAAAATCTGTATAAAAGTACTACTTAATTGTTTTTAATCCAGAATTGAAAACTAAATATAATTTATTACTTACTCACTTTGGAAAATAAATAAATAAATAAAACTACTTCGGGTCATTAAACCGTGTTCGTAATTTTCTGACTCGCATACAAATCTGTTTTGTAAATTTAAATAATTGGTTTTTCTCCGTGAATGCATTATTTTCGTTTCGACATTTTTGTTCGCGTTCACCGAGGAAGTGCGCATTTTTTTTCCTGATAACATTTGTTTGTGCATTCACTGTTGGTAGACCCTTTTGTCGTATTGCGTTTCTTTACTTCTCCAGTGCATCTTGATTAGTCCAGAAATGAAGTTATCGTACCAGCGATTTTTTAAACTAAATAGAAAAAAATCACCAGCTCTTTCTTGTGTCCTATTTGTTAATTTCTGGGATGTTTCTTTCATCGCAAAAATATTTTCTTTTATATTTTCTTTGAGACATCTGAATAGCAGGCACAAATAACAAATAACAGATTATAAGGTAAAAATCTTTTACCGACTGTCTTACGTAATATTTGTGTGACACGCATATTTCCCCTGTTAACTATAACGAGCAAGCCACCGATCCCAAATATTGCTGTTCATCTGAATTGAACTTGCAGATTTGCGAAATTAACTTTTGCTCTTAGAACTCTGCTATGGTCTGACAAGCCTCGTCGAAATTTTTTCCCGCGTCAGAGTGAATCAGAGCGTGAATCTGTCTATCCTTCGAGAGAATGAGTTATAAGTGTCCAGGAATTTTCTCGATTAATTATGATGAGTTCTTAGTCGCTGAGGTCAGGAACATTTCTTCGGAACCCGAGCTCAGTCAACGATGCTCATTGGTTTAAATAACTGCAGTTCGAACGAGCATAGCTGACTGAGCTGTGTAAGCTCAGGTTATTTCACGGAGCAAAGCCCTTCATCCCAGAATGAGACCTGCAAACTCACCTTCGGGGGATGAAGGGCTTTCCTCCGTGAAATTGGGGTTTTTCATCGTACAATTAGACGATCAGAACAGCAGAATGCATTCGAGTGACTGACACATAACGCTGGCTTCATAGTTGCTTCGTTCTTAATCCACAAACAACCCCCAACTCTTCGGAATGAAAAGGTTTTTAACGAAATTAAATCGGCTGGCCTCATATCGAGATGCTGGACTTTTCCTCCAGGAAACTGTTTTTTTTTTTTTCTTTTTTTCATCTCGCAAACACAAACCGACTTCAGAACATACAGTGAAGTACGTTGTCTGTTATGAGAGCAGGGTTTGAGTTCGGACTGGTTTAAGGGACGAGTGGCTTAGATCTACGCAAGGCGACCTGGATTTCCGCTCGAAGGTTTTCTGGGGAGTTCGGGCCAAATCGCAAGATTTATCTCTTTGCGACTTCTTCCTCCTCACTTAGTTGAAAAGAATCGTTAGGGGGAAATTATGCAAAGACATTTGAGGATATATGACTGAATATGGCACAGAACCATAGAGAATTCGCAAATAATTCTTGTAAAGCGATTTAATTGCTCTTTCCAATGCTGTTTAATATTTCTTAACGTTTCTTTGAAATATCTCCAAAGTCCGTAGAATAAATCACTCGCAAACTGCAAATAGTCGCAAACTCTCTCGAACTGTCCACTCTGGAGTCCATAATATTCTCAGCGGATCCCCATCTGGAAAGTTTCTTTTCGCTGAGAAATTAATGAAAGGAAATCACGATGAGCATTGCAATGATGAGTATTGCATCAGCTGAACATACAGAGCTGAGAAATTGCAATGGGTGCAGAAGGAGGAGGTTGCTACTTTAGACATTGTTTTTTGCATTCATATTTCTTTAAGAGTGGCAAAGGGCTTTAAAATCAGCTGTGAAGGAACAGGATCGTAAGTTGTAGATTACATCACAGGACGAACTGACTGCATCTGCGTTTCGTATGGTCGTTACATAAAATTTATTTAATTCTATCCACTTTGTAGCAATCAACTTTATTCTATAACATGCATTGAGATTGGGAAGAGAAAGAAGGAATTAATAATGCAAAACCGTCAATGACGGAATAATTTCTAAATTAGTGCCCTCTGGGAAACATTTCCTTGTGTGCAGGAATCTGCAACCTCCACGAGTCTTCTAGGAGGCGTATCCTGGTTATTCCGAGCAGGTTTTCATTCATCACTCCATTGGATAACTTCGGTTTGTGAGACGTTAACGATCTCCCTTCTTGCGAAATGTTCTTTCTAAGGATCGTGGATTCAGCAGCTATCCCCTATTCTCTTCAAATGTTTCCGTTGCAAGGCGTGTTCATTGAGTTTTGTAACAAAATTGTCAATATGGCTTTCGATTACTGAGAGTATTTCCATCTGTCTTTCCTCGCCATCAAATATTTCCATCGGATGATTTCAGGTATCCAATTAACATCAGAATTCAGTAACGGAGATTATACGCTCAAGAACAGGTCCAGGATTCATCTTGTTATCAACTGTGTTAACCTTGTACTCATGCAGGGCATTCCTATACTTTTCTACTCTCGTGCTGTGTCAAGAAATGACATTCACATTTACTTACTAACTCCACACATCTGATGAGGAATTAAGGTTAACTTATGCCCGTTCATTCTTTGATTGCGGCATTAGTTTTAACGTAGTCAGGGAGAAAAGTTGGCGATAAAACAAAACGCAGAATTTCGAGAATGAAGATCTGCCTGACTGACCCTTGAGATTTTGTTTGAATTTCTGATTGGAATCAAACGAAATATTTCTTCATAACACGCGAAAAAGTTCACAGGAATAAGATCGGCTATTTTGCAACGAAGAATAAAACAATGCAAACAGCTGCAGCTAACTGAATTTGAAGTCATTGCGCAAGAACCAAAAAAAAATCGTAATTAAGTTCTTCGTACTCTAGAAGAAACTCGGCAACGAAATATCAAATTCTCTTGAGAGAATAAAGTACGAACCCTGGTGATGTATCCATTCCGGTCTTTGTCGAAAACTCTGAAAGCAGCCATTAGGTCTTCCATGACGTCATCTTGCACTTTCTGTTGCGACATCCAAGCTAAGAACTCTTCCTCGCTGATCAGCTCGTCCCCTGAAAGAGAAGGATGGTCTGAACACAATTTCAGAGGGAGCGTCTTTTACTCGAGTCTCAATGAAGGAGAAAGGGTGGACGGGTATGAAAAAGACTACTCGCAAATGTAATGCGTGGGTTGCCCCCGTCAAAAGTGTAAACCGCATTTAGCACTCTCATTTAACACTTTCCGATGTAATTCACGCTTCAACGTTAATGAGGTTACGTCTGCGCGTGCAGAATTATTGCTCCATTTATCCCGAATGCTAAACGGTGGGAAATTTTAAAGAATGCAACGTTAAGCGCAGGCTGCCACTTCCAGAGTCTTTACGATATGAATTCAGATTCCTTCTGATGCGCGCATCCATTAAGTCTCTTTCTGACTGCAGTTACAGGGTGTTCGGGATAAATTTGACATATTTATAATTAATTATATTTTTCCGTAAGTTACATGTATTAACACACACTTCTCTTCATTTAAAAGTTTGGACCCTTCTTCATTCATATACAAGATGTCAGAAAGGATGGATAGCTGGAACCCACCTGAATCATGGAAGAGAATAACTTGTATCATGATGATTCGTGCCCGCCATCAAAATAAGGATATTACGACTGCTGCCCAATGCTCCCTGAATACAGTAAAAACAATCAGGCATGAACTAGAGACTTGCAATGGTGACTACGAGGATGTAGCAAGAAGAAAGATCCCTAGCAGATGATCTGATTGCGTTCGTACAGCAGAATTCCTCGCAAATCTGCAGGAACAGGTGTTGAAGAACCCTGGCATTGGAATTCGGGCTTTGTTCGTGGAGTTGCTAACTGTAGTCAAGCCCTGGATAACAAGGGTAGCCAATGGTAGGCCGTATGTATGGCAGCAGGATTCGGCCCCTTGCCACACCTCTGGGAAAAGTCAAAAATGGTTGTCTGAAAATTTCTACGACTTCACCAGTCCAAATGTTTGGCCTCCAAACTCCCCAGACATTAACCCCATGGATTATTTTGTATGGGGCGCAGTTGAAAAAGACACCAATCGCACTTCCAGTAATACAAAAGCCCAGTTAATGGATAAAATTAAAACAGTTTTTGCGGCCCTTCCCAGGGAGACTGTAGCATCAGCTTGTTCGAGGTTCCGAAGCAGAATTGAAGCTGTGATCGATGCTAATGGTGGTTATTTTGAGTAAATCTTGTTGATAGTATTGTAATTAACTCTGCCTGTAATGTTTTTTTGTCAATTCATTAAATTTAATAGATACAAAGAAGATTTTCTTTTTCCTTACGAAACTGTCAAATTTATCCCGAACACCCTGTATATTCCCCCCCATACGCTTGGAAAGTGCTGCGCGGTGATCTCATTTTTCCAGTCTGTAGACGGGGGTTATTCTAATACCAAGAGATGTTTACAATTTTCTGTTCACGTGATATATGTTCTTGGGAAGCAGTGACCCAGTGAGTTTCTTAGGAGTCACAAGACCCGGTTTAATGTTGTCGAGACTGTAAGACAAGAAAAGAAGTACTGTTTTAGGTGTGTTCATAAATTAAAGTTGACGGCAGGGCGAAATTCTGGTCCCTAACAACTTGAACGTGCTGGTAATGTCACTGTTCATAATTAGGTAATGTAATAAAGGGCGCCTCAGAAATCATAGTTTGTGCCATTTACGTAGTGCACTTTTCTTGCTTGTTTAATCATCGCAACGTTTCATAATTGCAAGACTAAAACGGCATCAAATTGTTTCATTAATTACTGTTGGTGATCGCGGAATTCTTTTATTGATGACGTGTAACAAGCCCTCGAGGAATGTTCAAACTGCAATCTCCACAGTTCTTCAAAAAGAGTGAGGGAAATTATGCAAATTAAAGAGCCGAGAAAGTTTTCGGAGGCGTTCACACGTTCGAGTGAAAATTTAGAGAGGCAATAAAAGGGAGAGAAAGAAACGCACGAGCTAGATAATTCCAGCTCACGTCCTACCAACTTTTCACTGGCGATGAGAATGAATCGGTGTCGTGCGACTGTGAACACCCCACGAAGCCCATTCACGTGTCGCGCTTCTATGGTAACCGAAGCCCACCGCCCCCCTCGAATTAAGCGGCACTTCCGGTAGCTAAACAGCGCAACCAGAAAGGATCGATCGGAATTAGAAGGCTTTGTTTCGCCTTTCCGGGGTTTCGTGAGGGCGGACGATATCACGCAAGCGCCAGGGTGGGCGTAGAGGGGGGGGGGGGGAGATTCGAGTGAGATACGGCTCGTGATGGTTCGAGTGTTTCGTTCAGTGATGACGTCATCGGCGTTCGTGATTTCAGAGGGCCGTCAAGCGAAGCGAACTGCGAAGCCAAGGTAGCGAGGCGAATTAAATATTAACTGTCAAAGTGTACGATGCACGCGCTAAATATAAGCACGAGCCATTGCAAAAGCCTCACCGCGGTACGCGAGCTGCTGTTGTCAGCGGTTGTATCCACCGCGACTGGTTTATCGCGTCCTGTCACGAGATCGCGTTCCAATCTGACATCTCCCGAACGCTTCTCCTCCCGTCGAGACCCGGTTCCAAAAGGTGACAGTTCGCCGAAAGATTATGAAAGGTCAGTCGTGCCTGCGGAGAAAAAGTGCTCACCTCGATGGCTGGCTTGCTGCAGTAATCGGTGGATCATGCTGTCCGTCAGGAGAATCCCCAACTTGTCCAGCATGCATTTGATCTCGCTCGCATTTACTCTCCCGTCGTGGTTCTTGTCCAGCAGGTTGAATGCTGCTTTCATCTCTGTAAGAATTAAAAAAATAAAAAAGCAATTAAGAAGCTTAAATAAATTAAAAAAATGTAAATCTCTCTGGACAAAAAGCACCATACGTTTATCTACTCAGGTAACGAATAAAAATAACATGCGCTGGCAACGAAGGTGGAGCAGAAAGCGGAGATTGGAGGTCACACGCGATTTTAGTAAACATATTCTAAATTCGTAATCGAAATGCGACGCAGCAATAAAACAGTAACCCCAACCGTATTTCCAAATCAATGCTCCCTCTTTAACGACTGATTGTCCCTCATCTTGTCTGATTTCGAATTGAAAGCTTCGAAATTATAAACTGAATTAACTTTCACACGTAAAACACAACCTTTCCAAAATGGGTGCCTTAATAGATTTGATTGACGAAGAATCCTCCCGTGCCGTGGAATAATAACGCAGTTAACGACAAGCAGACTTGCAGAACTCTTTTTTTTTTTTTGCTTGACCCTTTCAAAAGACGAAGGTCACCCATTATCAGTGCGATGCGTCCATTGTCAGATAAAAAAAAACTGCCTTATTATGAACGGTCTGGCAGATCATTGGCGAAACGGAAAAAATAACGCCAGATTATTCAGTTATGGAGAAAGTAAGTTACGGTCATCCTAAAAGAAACTACCATTCAAAAATGACTGATTATTCTGACCATCTGTCTATTCTTAGCACTCCTAACCTAAACAAGTATGTTAAACATTTCTGAACATCTCAGACTGTAATTTTACGTTTAAATCTCGATAAAAAAATCGACCACCTTTGACTGTGCGAAGGGCGCAGTCAAAATATTTGAATGTCGGGCTTGTTTGTTGTTCAAACTGCTTTGCTCACCGGGTTATCTTTATCTATGAAAATGCCTCAGTTACTTTTACGCCAATATTCGATGAAAATATTCAAATCTTTTTCGTGAGGGATGTTAATCAAATAATTGAAATTCGTTATGAACTTGTATAACCAACACATAAGTATAAGGCTACTGGTACCTTCGTTCTTATTCGCCATCTGTTAATTCAGACAGTCTCTCTCTCTCTCTCTCTCTCTCTCTCTCTGTGTGTCAGGCTTTTTTCATCTCGACTCCTTTGAGCTGGAAACCCATAAAGAATCTCAGTCTATTTTGATTATCATTGGGCCTACTTCCAGCGCGCGCCTCTCCTCCCGTTTCATATTGCCACCGATACCTGGCTGTAAGTTTTGTCAGCCATACCTCTTGCTGCGATTGTTCATTATATATATATATATATATATATATATATATATATATGTTAAAGATATCAAGCTATTTTAAACCTGGTTTTACTCCATTTCCCAAGTAACAATTACTTGGGAAATGGAGTAAAACCAGGTTTTAAATAGCTTGGTATCTTTAACATTTATTATACCCAAGGTAAAATACTTTCTATCTATATATATATATAGAGTGAGAGAGAGAGAGAGAGTTGTGCTTCGTGTGCCTTTCTCTTTGGAGAGATGCGGCGCCTGATGGATCATTAAATTTAGAGCTCGAGATTCCTTGGACTCCCATCAGAATGTTTTTATTGTGTGGTGCTAAAATTAATGCTCGTTGCTACTGTTAGTTTCTTGTTTATATTTATTTGTTGCAGCTCATAATACCACCAAGCTACTACGACAGTCGTCGGGCCTGCAGTTGACAGCAAACGAAAAGAGAAAAGAAAGCATTCTCCACTTATATTTTGGCGCAAATTCTGCGGAAATGGACCGTGGGATAATAAAATCCGTGAATAGACGGAACGCAGAGGGTGACAATAAATGAAAAGCTAACTACAAATAGCATGCAGAATGTCTTTGTCTGGGTACAGAATAGAGTAAATATGTTCGTCTCTCTCTCTCTCTCTCTCTCTCTCTCTCTCTCCATCTTCCATTCCGATGCTGGAAATGAAGTCTCAATTGAATGATAGACGACCACCATCGAGATGAAAGAGGTCAAGATGGCTGCGGCAGCGAGGATTTTATCAAATAAAAAAGAAAGATGTTATTCGTGTCAAGATATGGAAATATGGAAATGAAGCTGAACGAGATGATGAAGACGGATGAGGAGGAACCATCCGAGCGGAAGATTAAACTGCCACCAGAAAGATGAGTGGTTGAGAAATGCAGCTAATTCCAGCTGTCGGAATTGTTAATGATGCGTACCTGAAGCAACCCCTCGAAACGATCCCCCATTCTGTTTTCGCTTAAAGAATAAAAGGTAGGCTGTAAGACGCTTCTTCTTCTTCTTCTTTCAGTTCATCGTGGAGGAAGACGGCGATCTGCTCGGAGAAGTGATTAATTCTGGAACTCTTATTCTGACGATGGCCTTCATCAAGAGAGCAATCGGACGACAAATGGACTAACGAGCGGGAACCACCCATCTCTTGCTGTGTGTGTTGTGTGGAGGCAACACATGGCAGCGATGTCTGCAAGGAGAGCCTCGCATTGATTTGCGCCCCTTAAACGAGTCGGCAGAAGCGCATTCTTATAGCTGTACCGATGGCTTCGATCATCCCAGATAGCGCGGAGCATTATGGGAAATCCTGTAGTTTTCTCATTTATGATGGTTGATGGTTGCGGTGATGGGGAGGTTGAGCTGCGTTCGTTATTAATCTCATTGTGTTTAGTTTGCCTTAATAAGTTAACATCAGACAATCCACCAATAAATACCATATGTCGGCGTATAAGACGAGGCCTAAATTTTAGGCTTTAAGCTTATGTCGGTTGTATAAGACGACCCCCAATTTCTTCTTTCCTGTATTAATGCAATGTTAGGTACTGCTGTTATATCCGTTATTTTTATTTTTATTTATTATTATTATTTATTTATTTATTTTTTTTTTGCATAGCATAGATTTAGTATTTACGCGAATTATCCCAATTAAAAGTGATTAGTCCCAATTTTAATTAATTATTAATTTTGCATTTTTTTAAATTTTAGGATTATTAAAATTGTTATCATTTAAAATCATGGAAGCAGCAACAAAAATGAAAAAAGCATGAAGTTCGATTTAAAATAAGAATAATTGAAATGGCAAAGCAAACTAACAACTGTACTGCTGCAAGAAAGTTTGACATAACCGAGAAGATGGTAAGAGAATGAAGGAAGAAAGAAGATATTTTTAAAAAATTGCCAACGAAAAAATGTACGATGAGAACGGGGATCACCCGATGGCGGCAACTGGAAAATCACGTCGTCGAATGGGGATTCGAACAAAGGCAGAATGGTTGACTTGTTACAAGAAATATGATTCGAGCATATGCACTAAAATGGTCAAGATTGAATCCGGATGAAAGTATAGAATTTCAAGCTACTTCAGGATGGTGTAATCGTGTTATCAACAGACAAAATCTGGTAATACGACAAAAACTGAAAATTGCTCAAAATCTACCAGCAGAGCTTGACCACAAACTTACCAGTTTCCATAAATGTATTATTCAGTTGAGACAAGAACATAAATTTCTATTGTCAAATATAATATTGGAAATATGGATGAAACTCCAATGTGCTTTGATATGATAAGCAATAAAACAGTGGAGTCTAAAGGTAGTAAGAGTGTGCTAGTTCGAAGTCAGGTCATGAAAAAAAACAAGGTCTACGGTTGTGTTTTCATGTTTGGCTGATGGAACCAAGTTAAAACCAATGATCATCTTCAAACTTAAAACTAGACCTAAGACAAAATTTCCTTCAGGTGCTTTTGTACATTTTCACAAAAAAGGGTGGATGGACGAAAATGGTGTGAAATTAGGGATAAATAATGTGTGGAAAACGCGACCAGGCGGTATAATGAAGAAACGCAGTTCATTAGTATGGGATATGTTTCGTAGTCATTTAACTGAGAATACTAAAAGTCTTCATAAAAAAATAACACAAAAATTGCTGTTATACCAAGTGGTTTAACTTCTATATTGCAACCACTAGATGTCTGCTTGAACAAACCATTTAAAGATCACATGCGAGAAGAGTGGAATAATTGGATGTTGACTGGTGAAAAATCATTTACAAACGGTGGATCTATGCACGCTGCATCGCTTGATATGTTGTGCGATTTTGTGATCAAAGCATGGAATAAAGTAAAAGTAGAGACTGTAATAAAATCATTTAAAAAGTGTGGTATCGCTAATCTTATGGATGGTACGGAAGATGATCTGTTGTGGGACACTGATGACGATGAAAACGAAATCAATTCACCGGATTCGAACTGGGATCCATATGAGGATCATTTAAACAACGAATCCGAAGAACTATTTTCAACAGATGATGAAGAAAATTAACATGAAAATTAAGGTTAATAGATGTAAGTCTTAAAAATCAAATTATTATTTGTTTTTTAAGATTTACATCTACTGTAAGATTTTAAATAAAGTTATGTAACAAAAAAAAAGTAATCTGATTTGTTTATTAAATGTTCATCCAAGAAATTAAGCTTCCTTTTTTATACTCGCTGTATAAGACGACCCATGATTTCGAGGGATTTTCTGTAGTATATGAGAGTAGTCTTATATGCCGACATAGACGGTATTTATCTTATTCCGAACATCTGTGAATTAATGATTCTTTAGTTGTGCAGAATAAACTTTCTAAAACTGAGATACTTGAACGGATGATTAAAGGTTGTTAGTATTAAATGAAACCTGTCTCGTACGGAGGTGGCAAAGTTTTTGATGTCGGATACTGGGGTTTTATGTCGCTATTATATATAGGCATAAGACCTAATCGCATTAAAATTATAAATTCTGAAGAGAAGAATTGGCGTGGACTTTAGAGACCTGTAAGTACCACTGATGATGAATATTAAATGCGTCGAAAGAAAAGAAGGCTAACGTCAGAACGCAGAGAGTCCGTAAGAGCAACTTGATGTCACAAACACACAGTAGTCATTTATAGTATTCGAGTCCAAGTACAAGGTGTTGTTACTTAGTCAGTTCCCTTTAGACCTTGAGTTTTTTTTTCTTTAAGATGACTCTTCATTCTTAAAGAGCATTTTCTTAAATCTCATTCGTTTAAATCTGCCTCGTACCGCCAATTCTAGCGGGGAGGAGGAAAAGGATTGGATTGGATGGAACATCAGCGCATGTTCATGTGGAATCCTTCTTGGATCCCAGGGGTGGGGAGGTGGGAAGAGGAACTCATTTAAGTGATTACGAAAAACGCATCATTTAATTATCTCCTTCTCTCTGTCCCGTTAATATTAAATTTTTATTGCGTTGCACAACAAAAGCGTCATCAGAACGACGCTGCGAATAATTGAAACCAATTTAATTAATTGCGCTGAGTAAGTGATTCTTTGCGCATGTTTTATTACGGAGCCATCCCACGGCGATGCGCCGGAATAATGAATAGAGGATTTCCGTGGTCCAACGAAACACCGAAGAATCAACAAGAGCTCTTTGTTACGCCTAAAACTCTAAACAGCTATGAGAGCCTTAGTTACGCCCAATTGCTTATTTTGACCGCGCATTAGTCGGTGTTAGTTGACCGCTTGCTGCTGTTCTACTCGTGAATAAGCGCGCTCATTCGGCTGCATGTTGGATTGCTTCAACTTTGATTACCTTCAATAATATTTTTTTCTTTGTAGAGGATTTGCAATATCAAAAATAAAGTCATAATTTTCAGCCAGGTCTACATTATTTCTTTCTCTCTCTCTCTTTCTCTATTATATCGTCATCGCGCAGGCCTACACATTTTACCGCGTAAGCTTCCGTAACCGATAATCTCGCGGAATAGGTTGGTTGCTCCTTATTCCCGGTAGTATCTCCCATGTCTGTCGAAGGGCGGGTTTCCCTGCTTTGCGGGAGGAAAAACTCCAGGATAAACTGAGGAAAAAACCTGCTGTCCACGCCCAAGACCGGCTAACTTGGCTATGGCTGAGGAAGATCCTTAAGCTCCTCACGTCGGCGACGGGAATCGAACCCAGGACACTCCTTCCCCTGGCATATGGTTGCGAAGCGCTGTGTGCAGAAAGTTTTTTACCTTGGGTATGTACTATGTTATTAAAGATACCAAGCAATTTTATAAGCTAGGTTTTAATTCTTTTTTCCCAAGTAAGCAAACAGACAAGTAAGTCAAGTTTGCGCCTGAACATAGTTCAAGTCTGAGGCAACTCGTGGTAAAGGTGGAGTAAGCTCCGATCACTTTTCTTGGTATTTTCCCCGAGACCTCAATAAAGGTCGAAAACGGTCTGGGTAGCGACCATTACCTTTAATGCATAGCATCATACATCTCCGCAAGGGGGATGTGCTTTGCATTAGGGGAAAATACCTTACTCCACCTTTGCAACGAGTTGCTTCAGACTTGCACTATGTGAAGGCGCAAACTTGACTTACTTGTCTGTTTGCTTACTTGGGAAAAAGGATTAAAGAAAACACCTAGCTTATAAAATTGCTTGGTATCTTTAACATAATATATATATATATAAATATACTGTGAGTACAGTGTATACATGTTCGGATAAAATATCAAAATTATGGTAAAAATTAAAAAAAAAATAAACATGAAACAATATTGTTTGATCGATAAAATTATACAGTTTAGTATAATTCAAAATTATTTAAAAACAAAATCCATTCTTCTTGTTTTGTTTCGAGCGAAAAGGTCAATAACTTTTTGCTTGATGTTGGTGTGACTGCTGAAGAATTTTTCTCCGTTGAAATCATCGCAAGTGCGTTTAACCCATCCTGATTCATAGCGCTCCTCAGAAATGTTTTTATTCTCTTTAATGTTGAAAAACTGCAATGGGGCTCTGATGTAGTCATAGGAATTGTCAAGAGAATTTTTATCAATACAGTAATCTCACTAAGAACACAATCTAAATTATTTTCTGTTATAAATTTTGACAAGTCAATCAATTTACAATAATCATGCATGTCGGGTCTACTGTAGAATACGCGAAGTTCAGTTTCAAGTTTTTCTTTGTTGATCATGGGATATGCTTCAGTGGTCAATTTTATTTCTCCTGTAGACATTTATTCTTAACATTAGCTAATTTATCCTTGTTAAATAATTTAGCAGCTACTAAATGTTTAATGAAAGAATACCTTGCTTTTCTGAGGTCATAATTGTCAATAACCCCAATAATGTTCTAAAATGAAAACCATAACAAATGTTATGTCTTTAATTGTAACGTCCAAATATTTAAAGAGACGGAGTAAACACGATAAGCACTACGAACAATGTACTATTGGCACAAATTTACGTATAAACAACAATGGAACTGCGCGACGGACAGTGCCTCATTATGCTAATAGTTCGCATCTCACTATGACGTGCATATGCTTGCGCGCGTAGCAATATGACGCTGTGGTAAACACAGTGCTGCCAGCGCCCTCCTAAGTGCTACAAGATGGATTTTTATTATTTTTTATACAAAATAAGAGAATTGTATAGGATTGTTGGTGATAAAATTAAATATTATGAGCAAATATAAAGAAATTAATAAATATATTTATATATCGAGAAAAATTAGGGGTGCTGCAGTTCCGTAGTGCCTATGCACGAGCAGCCCCTACTCGTATACGAGTACGAGGCGTGTTCAAAAAAAGACCGAACTTTTTAAATAGCGCGCTGTGGCTATGAGCACACTTAGCGGCAGGTTTTGACAACAAACTGTCATTCTCTCCGTTCTGCTATGAGCATTAGTCGTCGAGTTACATCCGCTAAAGTGAACACGTGACAAATGTTCGTCGGATTAGTGACAAAATGACAATGAAAGAGCTTGAAGAACAATGTGCGTGTGTGTGTGAAATTTTGCTGCAGAGTTGGTAAACATTTTACATTTCAACTGCTTAACCAAGCATGCAGGGAGACGAACAAGTATGAGGCGAACGCAGAGCTCTGAGTGGTTTAAACGTCGATCGATGAGTCGGTCAAAGATCGAGGCGATGTTCATTGTGTTTTTGGACTGGAAAGGCATTGTCCATTATTAATTTGTACCACGTGGCCAGAGGGTAAACAAAGAGTTGTACCAGGAAGTTTTAGCACGTTTGAGGAATGTTGCGCGTAGGAAGAGGCCTGAACTGTGGGAAACCAGACTTGGATGTTGCGCCACCTAAAACATCAGACATCCGTTGTGCCCCCATCCACCTTATTCTTCGGACACATTCCCCAGCAGACGCTTTTCTGTTTCCCGAACTTAAAACCACTTTGAGAGGACTTCTTTTCCAACCATAGAGGAGATTCAGGAAAATGCGACAAGAGAACTGCGCGCCATCACAGAAAGTGCGTTCCAGGAAGCATTCCAACAATGGAAGAAATGTTAGGAACGGGGTTGGAATCGCAGTAGAGGGGAGTACTTTGAAGGGGAGGGACCGTGCTGAAAAATGTTGTAAAATGAGAAAATTTCGGTCTTTTTTTTTTCCTTTCTTTCTTTCTTTCTTTTTTTTTTTTTTTTTTAACCACAATCCTTATATATTCCTCCCCATATATATAGAAATTATTTTACCTTGGGTATAATAAATGTTAAAGATACCAAGCAATTTTAAACCTGGTTTTACTCCATTTCTCAAGTAAGCAAACAGACAAACAAGTCAAGTTTGCGCCTGCAAGTGTTACCCAAGGTAAAATACTTTCTACATTTATATCTCCTACTGAGATTTTTATTTAATAAGGTTAAAACACCTTATGGTAACTTGTTCTGGTAAAATACTTATAAGCTCTGTATTACTAAAATCTTGGTATTTCTAGCCTGGCTCCCACTGATGAGACCTCAATAAAGATCGAAACCGGTCTGGGTGGTGGCCCCTTGCCTTTAATACAAAGCATCATACATCTCCTCCAAGAGATGTGTTTTGCATTATGGGTAAATATTAAGATTAGTGATCAGAGCTTATTCTACTTTTACCATGAGTTGCCTTGGTCTCGCACTACGTGCAGGGTCAGCTTGCAGGCGCAAACTTGACTGTTTGCTTACTTGGGAAATGGAGTAAAAGTAGGTTTAAAATAGCTTGGTATCTTTAACATTTATATATATTTATATATATATATGTATATATATATGTATGGGGAAAAATGAGGAAATGTTTTTACGAAACAAAATATTCACATGACTAGTTTCATCCTCTGCAATGCACGATCACCTTCAAAAAAGTCTTAAAAAACTCTCCGCACAAACAGGGATGGCGCACGGCAGTACTTGGAGCCACCAAACAATTAAAGCTTCGTGCCAATCGTGTTCACTCAGTTCAGGAATTGAAGCAGTGGATAAGGAAAAACGTGTTGTGTGCTGGAAGGGGTTCCGATCATTTGTTGAAAAAAATGGAGATCACGAGCTGGACAATGTTTGCATCGGTGACGAACCGTGGCTCCACCTATGCGGATACGTCAATAGTCAAAATAACAGAATTTGGTCATCGGAAAATCCTCGAGCTTTCCACGGAATGCCGTTGAATTTTCTAAAAACCGGAGTGTGATGTGCAGTCTCATGCTCGCATTGTCGGACCCATTAAACAATGCACCACTGTACAAGACATCATCACCCAGTTCGTGGCTCGCTCTCCTTGAGACCGAAGAACGTCACTGCTGTTTTCAGCAAGACGGCACCGCCTGCCATCAATCAAATGAAACAAAGCAATTCACTGCTTCTAAGAGTGACCTCCAATTCGGTAAAAAGATCACATGCCAGCGTTCAAGAACAAGGCGGCCATTTTGAACATTTACTATAGTAATGTTTTTTTGGGGGGTGGAGGGGGGCCTTTGTAAAGATACAGTTATAAGCCTTGTTTGTTTGTAGCGAGTTAGTTCTATAAAGTTTGTCACTGTCACTAACATCGAAAAATTCAAGTTTATTTTATGATGTGCGCGACATTTGGATCACCCAGTGTGTGTGTGTATATATATATATATATATATTTTTTTTTTTTTTCTTCTGTGTATGCAGGGGTGTCCATAATTAAACTTCCCCTATTCATAGGCTTCTGTAGCTCAATCTAATAACCGGAATGTCCAAATTTGATAGGAAGACTAATCAAGAGATGGTAAGAAATATTCCGCGGAAAACTATTCAAGTTCGAAAAGTCGCCGATAGGGGGAATTTGGTTCTGTACAATGTAAAAAAAAAATTGTTAAAATGCAAAAAATTAATGAATAAGACTAAACTGAAATTAAATATGACCTTTATGTGTTGCTCTTATGATAACACAGCAAAAAAAAATTAACATCAATTTAATTTAGCACAATAATTACGGAAGTACAGTTACTGGAGCGTAAGTTGTGACAAATCTGCTGCACAACTCCAGCACATTGAGTTCACCCATGCGAAAGATGACCTGGTTCAATGTGGCCACAATCCTCGTGGACAAGAAATGGCATCCTGCACACAGCATTCTCAACAGTAGAACGTAACGTATCTGAAGGAATGTTCACCTTAAAGGACAACATGACACGTTGTCCTTTAAGGCTGTCAAATTCGAGACACCGCCACGATGGACGCTGGTCTTCAGGTAACCCCACAACTAAAAATCTCATGGAGTAATCTCAGGGGAGCGAGGTGGCCATGCAGCTGGAAAGAAGCAGCTAATTATTCTTTCTTTCTTTCTTCTGTAAAGTGATGTCGTAAATGCTGCTGTACCACTCGTGCAATGTGGGAAGGATTCTCCATCTTGCATAAAAATGGTCTCGTCCAGACATCTCGTTGCAGATTAACGAAGCTGTTCAGCATATCGCGATATTTCCTTGCGCTGATGGAACAAGTTACTGATGCTGTCGGAGTGATGCACTCCAAAAAGAATGGCCCTATGATAGAATCTACTTGATAGCAGATTCTGTCATAGGGCCACACCAACTTTCAACTTTTGGTGAATGCAATGGGAGTTCCTGGAGCTACTTGGAATCCCGAATTCGACAGTCACCTCATCTCCCCATAGAATGTTGTATGGTCAAGCATCATCGACTTCCAATCTGACCAGAAACGCAGCGCAGATGCCGGTCATCTTCATGATCATCGTGTAGCAGCTTTTGCACGTGGCTGATCTTATATGGATAAAATGTACTAATTTGGCGCAAGACTTTCGATCCCGCGTAATAAAGCATATCCAAATGTCGCGCTGCTCCACGAGCGTTGCTACCACCAACACCATTTTCGTGTGATCTGTCGACGATCGCAGTGGCAACTTCTTCAATTACTCTTGGTGGCACTGGTTTCCGCCCTCTGCCAGGTCAAACTTCCGAATCATTGATCTAACAGAGGACCTTTACGCAAATTCTGGCGAGTTCTAAACTCAGGCGGATGCGTTGCACTCGTTAAGGTCAAATAAACTGACAAGTAACGCGCGATGTTGAACGCGACTATCAATAGGAATGCGTTTATAAAGTTTTCGCTTTACTTCATAACTCTTACGATGCCAGAAAAAATCGGCGTTCAATTTCGTTTTATGCAAATTTTCGGCTTCCTAGGTTAGAACAGCGCCACAAGCTCCTCTATCGGTGACTTTTCGAACTTTTTTTTTTTAATCGATCGAGCTACATAAGGATCTGAATAGAGGAAGTTTAATTATGGCCACCCTCTATATCCGCGTTCACACCCAGAACCAAGGTCTGGATTTCCTGTAGATAGCAAAATTCCATTCTTTCCACTTTTGCGTCTGAAAATGGAACCGTTAAATTGACTGCGACTCGACTCAATGTGTGCAAGCGCATTCTTCCGGGCTAAGTTGAAGTGGCGGCACTTTGACTGAGACTTGAGATTTGTCTCACTTCTGTTTCTTGCTGTCTAATGATTGCCCTTTCTTGACGAAGGCGCCAGACATTCGGATTAATTCGACGCATCACAGAAAGTCTCAATGGTGTTCCTAAAGATAGAGTTCCCAAATGATGCTGTGTGGATGAGAGAAAAGCTTCTCAGCTACACGTTAGATACGAAAATCTGCAGACTCCACGAATTGGGCAGAATATTTCCAACAGGTGGTTGCCAGTGCAGAAAACCAATTTGGTGAATTAGCGATTGAACTGTGAAGGAGCGTTGAGCGACTGATATACGCCTCTGCAAGAATTTGGATGAGAGAGAAGAGATTACCGTTGCCAATATCTGGCAAACTCTGGATTTTTTAAAATTTTTTACATGAGAAAAATACACCGAAAAAAGTGTATATTTTAGTAAACGAGTATTTAGGCTTAGGTGTTTGTTTACATTCATTTTACTTCATCATCATCATCATCATCAAATTCCTGCCATGTACCCTCAAGGGTGTAGAGGATATGATAGTACTACATGAAAAAAATTACATCATTACTAACTTCCTATCTACAATTTTCCTCCAAATCAGTCTGTTACTTGTCAAGACTCCAACATTATCAGATCTTATATTTCTATCGTCTCAGGCACTTTGTACCGTATCAATCCACCTATATCTTGGTCTTCCTCTTGGTTGTTTTCCTGCCAACCTGGCAGAGAACACTTGTTTTGCTAATCTTTCCTCTTCCATTCTGCTTAAGTCTGACCAAACCACCTGAGATTAGCTCTGCTAACGCATTCATGTTGCAGTTGAATGGAATAATTCACAGCACGAAGATAAATAATTAAACAACAGCTTTAATCGATTTCAATATTTCTACTCAGCGATAGAGACATCATCCGGAAAAATAAGTGGGAGAAATGAATAGAATAAATATTCTATTACTATTCCCTATATTCGGGCACTTCAGAAAAAACTGTGAAGAAATATAATCTCTGCACTGCTTTCAAACCTCATTTGAAAATGGCTTCCCTTCTATGATCTCCTAAGGATCCACTTCCTCCCCTCTTTATTCCAGGTGTTTACCGGACTCCTTGTTCTTGCAAATTATCATATCATGGTCAGAATGGAAAATCTGCTAAGATCTGCCTAAAGGAACACAAAAAGTACATCCGCCGCCACAACTATGGTCAATCAGGTCTAGCAGACCATGTCTTACACAGAATCAGATGGAAGAAAAGTATCATGCTCCATCACAGTATAAATACAAAGTTGAAAGACTTTTCGGAATCAGTGACAGATTTAAAGAACTTAAAATAATCTTAAGAAATATGGTCGCATTAAACTTCCAAAGATTTGGGAAACTTTAATTCTTAGGCCTCCTGCCCAACAGGAGGATAGCCAACAGCACCCATAAGGACGCCCCTCATAGGGCTTTAGTTTTTATTTATTCTCACTGATTTCTTCCACTTTTTGTTTCTTGTGAGTTTTTTTGTGTGTTATTACAATTTTAACATTTGTATCCCTGATGATGTCTCTGTGACTGAGACGAAATATTGAAATGGAGTAAAGCTGTTGTTTAATTATTTCTCTTTGGGCTGCGAATTATTCCATTCAAGTGCATCATCAAAGTGTATACTTCGGTGGCTCATTTTTTATTTTATTTATTTATTTATTTTTCACGTGTTCTACTATGCAGCAACTAGAAGTCGTGCTTTTATCGCACGTGATTGAGAATTCAAAGATAAAATAATTTTTCGGAAAGTATAAAAACACGTCTCTTCGTCGTTAAACATTCCATTCGGTTTGGAAAAGCGAATTCGTGAAATATTTCAGAATATCGCTTCACTTGCAGTGGAATGGGGTGGGGTGGATGGGGAGGTTCAATGACGGACAGACATCGGGAAAAACGTGTAATCGTCCTTATTTATTCACAAACACGATAAATGCTCTGCAAACGCTTACCGGAGAAAAATACCCCACGAACAAAGGGAGAAAAATCCCCATTCGACGAATCTCCTAAAAATTCAACTTGCAAAATTAATTTCAGTCTCTTTATTCTCAATTTCTTTTCGTAAACTGCTTCTAAGAACGTGCGGCATGCGAGGCCTCACCAGGAATCGCCAATGAAACTTTCTTCGTGCGAGTTTTCCTTTTTCCTTTTTTTTTATTTTTTCAGATTCTTTACAGATTAAGTGAACGCTTTCAGTTTCGATCGCATCCTCAACTGTCCATCGCGCTGATTGAGGAATAAAGATTTACAAGCAAGAGAAGGGCTCAATAAACTGCATCGCGACTCGCGGGGAGATAGAGAGAGAGGGGGGGGGGTAGAAGAGCGAGTTAAGCAGGAGAGCAGTTAAAGAAATTCCAGAGAGAAAGAAAGAGTGAGAGATGAAGAGCGATAAGTATTTTTATACAAAACAAAATACCAACAGCGAAGAGATCATTCGTTAAAAATCCTCTCCCTTCTGTAAGCAATTTCAAACGTTCTTATAGAATTCACAACACTGATTAACGGCGTACACGATTTCTTTATATGTAAAAATAAATTCAAGTTGCTGCTCAGACTCACAAATTATTATTCCTAATCTATTAAAAATGCATTCATTCAAAACAAACAAATGTGCACACAAAACAATTCCAAAAACAGTTTAAATGAAAATACAGGGTGGCCATAAAATAACTTTCCCTCTTCGGAGCCATCTGTAGCTAAAACCAATAAACGGAATGAGACCAAATTTTATATTAAGACTTTCGAAGGCATGGGGAGATGAATTCCGCGAAAAAAGATTTCGTACCAAAAATCTCTGATAGGGGAAATTTTGGCGCTGGCGGAGCCGAAAACAGGCAAATATTTGCAATAAACGTAGGTAAAAAGGATTATGCAAATTTTACTATGCGTAAAATTTGCAGCAGCCCCACCAATTCCACTTAAAAAGGGATTGGGAAAGTAATCCAGCAAGTACCACTGCATTCTCAAAAAATAACCGTGTGGTGTGGCTTTACAGCCGATTTCATAACAGGATCATAGTTTTTTTAGCGTATTACCCCTACAGGTCCTGTAACATGCTCCATTACTAGAGAGAGATTTATCGACGAATGCTGGAAAATTTTGTCATTCCTGCATTGCAGCAAAGACAATGTTTGGACTCCATAATGTTTATGCAGGATGGAGCACGGCCACACGTTGACCGTTCAGTACAGCGCCTTTTACGCCAGCATTTCAGTAATGACAGGTTATCAGTCAGTTCTTTCCGACGGCATGGCCGCCTCGATCCCCGGACATCACTCCATGTGACTTTTGGCTGTGGGGGTATTTGAAATCCGCTGTGTATGTTGGTGGCGTTTCCAACTTGCATGTCTTGAAAGAGAACATAAAACGGGCTGTTATGAACATCCAATCCGACTCCTGACGCTCAGCTGTAGAGCATGTCGCACACCGAATGTAATTTGTTGTACACAAGAAAGGTCAGCACATTGAAAATCGTGTATGTGGTCCAGGGGACCCTGATTCTGATCAATAAAACATTATTTCCTGAGAGTTCAATCATTACATTAATTTCTGTGTCTCTCGCAAGTTGCTGTTTTAGTTTAATTATTATTATTATCATTGTGAGGCGCCACATATCCAGCTGGAAAAAGTGACACGGTTGTCGCTTACACCGTCCAAATGTTATTATTCCATTTTATCTGCCTTTAATGTAATTAACCGCATGTGTTCGGCTCCGCCAGCGCCAAAATTTCCCCTGTCGGCGACTTTTGGTACTAAATCTTTTTTTCGCGGAAATCATCTCCCCATGCCTTCAAAGTCTCAATATAAAATTTGGTCTCATTCGGTTTATTGGTTTTAGCCACAGATGCCTCCAAATAGGGAAAGGTTATTTTATGGCAACCCTGTAATTCAAACTCACGTGAGTTATTTTACAGGAAAAACCTACAAGCAATCTATTTGAAAGTAAACTAAAGGAGGAACTCCTTCAATCATAACTGATGTTTGAAGATCACTGGGTAGCCCTTCTCCGCCCATCAGCGATCCCTGAGCGTGCACCCACGACAATCAATGAATTAACGCTTATAGGGAGAAGATTATGCGAACAAAATCCCCCTCCCGTATACTGCAGCCCTAAATTCTAACACGCATATATTATGTCTGGAATAATATACCTGTTAGATACCTGTTATCTATGGTAAAATTTTCGAAAGCGGGATTAAAAACAGTTTCTTAAAAACTCTACTTGCCAAATATCGACCAACTTTGTCGCTGGCAAAGAAAGGACTGGAAAAGTTTTTGGTCGGCGACTTAAATGGAACCTATAACGGTCCTTCTTCGGGCAGTCTAGTACTATGGAGACAAAGTTACAGCATAAAAGATGTTTTATTTATTTATTTATTTATTTTTCCACAAAAGAATACATCATCTGGGCGATGAAATAAGTGCCACTCATATTAACTTTTTTAATATATATATATATATATATATATATATATATATATATGAATAAATATATAAAAATAAATAAATCCCCAACACCATTTTTTCCCAAGGGGAGAGGAAGGAACTCCTTTAATCATAACTGATGTTTGAAGATCGCTGGGTAGCCCTTCTCCCACCAAAATAGGCATTTTAGCAGACTCGATGAGTCTAATTTCCCATTTTCAACTTATTTTCTCTTCAGTCCAACTGTTGCGTTTTTAATGAATATTGAAAAATCACATGACCCATGCAAGTAAACGCGAGAACACCGCTAATTTCATTGAATTGCCGATATAAGATTACAGACGGTGGCTATTATATGCGCATTTATAATAAATTACATAAAGAAATGTTTCGAAGAAAAAAATCCGACTGCCTCGCCGGAGGAAACTGCCCCCAGGGGGTTTAAAACTTTCTCTTTCCGATAGACTCGCCTGAAATCAGAACTTTTCCGACTGGAGGATCATTGACTGTGGGATGCGAAAGAATCAAGATCTGAAGTAAGGAGGAAATGCAATCCGTTGGATTCTTCCTTACATTTACCGACCCCCCCTCCTTCTTTCTTACTCTCAATTACTTTTATTCACGTTATGGCCATTAAGAGAATTGGCAATTTTCTAAGTAACTTGGCGGCTTGCCACTGCAGTACTTGGAATTCCTCGTATCTATTTTAATATTTAAGCATTGTGGCAAGATATTGTGAGCACGAATGGCACAATATGGGCACGCGAAGCACCCCCAGAACGCTTTTTGCACGACTTGCTGAGGCTTCTTCGTTGTTGAAAGAAAATGCCGTGGAAACCAATATTGGATTGCCCACGCTCTGCTAAACACTAGATGGCGCTTTCGCCGTTTAGAACTCGCCGGAATTGTGATGTTTTCAGAACGATGGGGGAGCTGAGACCATAAAATATATTTTATGAGAATCCTGGAGATCATCAACGCCGTTGAAATACGAACGATGGGAGAGAAAACATTCACGTGTGATGTCTGGGAGACGTCGTTTGTGGCGAGCACTAAAGGAGATGAAAGAAAAAAAAGACACTAAATCTGCCTCGGAATAGGCATTCCGATGACTTACCTGTAATTTGAGCCTCTGTCAATCCGGATCGAGCCGGGTCCTGAAAGTAAAAGAAACATCATTTACTTACGAGAACAAAAGCCCATCTTTATTATTATTACTATTCGAAGAGTTGGGTGTTTGTTTTTTTAGCGAACATTTTGGCAGACTTTTAAGTACCAAGGCGTGTTTATGTGTAAGCGCGTTTCGGGATGGTTTACGATTATTCCTAACAAGAAAACTTGCCAAATAATTTGGATCAGCTTAGTGTTGTGAACAAGGCAAAAATCACTTCTGCAAGATAAGAGGGAAAGATCTTCCACTTCAGATTTGATTGTCTCTTATCGGTCACGCGAGAGTGGTTGTGCTCGAGTGTTCAACGCCACAAAGCATTTAATCAACGACTCCGAATATCAAAGCAAAATATCAGACCTAATCGAACGATCACAGTAAAGTTGGCCAAAACGTTCGTGAATGTGTTCAAATACGACACTAATTAAAATACCGAAATCCCGTTTTTATAACTGAAAATGGACTTTCTTCCTTGTTCACAAAACCTCCGTTACTGAATGCAATTATTTTTTTTTAATATTTTTTTCCTAGCGGAACACGTAAAAGTATTTCGCTGATTAACATGTGGATGGCGTTGATAATTCAATTGTAAGATAAAAAGAAATTTCTCTATCGAAAATTAACGCATAAAATCTTTAGAAAATTAATATTTGAGTTACGTAATGAAAATTTTATTTTTATTATCTCCCAGTCGAACAGGCTATCGAAAAATTCGTGAATTTACAGCAGGCTGAAATACGAACACACCAGTAAAAAGACCTTTTTTCTTTTTTTTTTTTTGCGTTTCCCATCTACTAATCACGCGGTGATTCCTTTCTTCCTGTTGTCATGGTTACGAATGTTATGTTAGAAGTCACTACTAGAGGTAGTTTCATTAGATACTAATCGACCTATCCCTCTCCCCGTAATGGAGTGATTTATGTCTGCTTTAGGCCTAAATGTCGCGAAAGAGGAAAGCGATATCATCCGCCATTTTTCTGTACAGAAACGCTGTCCAATCGTTATCCCGGTCACTATGGGAACATTCTAAACTACTGGTTCCATTGTTCCACGTCTTTATTTGAGTTTTTTTTCTTTTTCTTTCTTCGAACTGGTTCCGATCGATTCTTGTATGAAGCGACGGAAATGATTTGGGGGCTTTATCGGATCGCATTTCTGAAAGTCGGCAGGAAACTGTCGCATCCACGACGGAGGAATGTCCGAACGATTTTGTAGCAAGTTCCAATCGATGCTAACTCTACGAGAAAGAAACCTTTCCTGCACCGAGAAGCCGGAAATATGGAAATCGCAGCCTCATAAATCACCCCCCTAATCCGATCTGTCTCCCCGGTGAGCCTCGTCTTCCTTGGCATTAACGTTCGCTTAAAGAGATTAATCTCCTCCATCGCCTATCAGTTCGTGGGCCGAGTTACTAATCGAAAAACACAATGGGATTCATTGGGGACACGTTTACAACCACCCCCTACTAATGTGCGAATCAAGACAAGCAGGATAGCGTTTGTTTGCAATGATAGATTTGGTCCATGGGGTTAGCCGGGATTCGCCAAACATTTGTTCCGTGAAAGCTGACCTCTTGTCAGATACCTGCGTACTCGTTGTATCTGACAAGATACAGCGAGTCGCGTGGTGAAGAGCAAAAAAAAAAAAAAAAAGAAAGAATGAGAGAAGCAGAATCTTCTAAAAACCATCGCTTTCTAGCGTAACATCTTATTACACGTGAGTAGTGTTGCACTTGTAGTACTGCATTTTTGAAAATTATGGAGACAACTACCGTGTTTGAATAAAAACTTTAGTTTAATATCACTAAAATCTACATTCGACGTTTAGACCTTTATTTCAAGGTCATCTTCTGGAGCATACAACTATACACAGGAAACAAGCTATACTACAATCAAACTGGTTTGTTAAAGACACTGACCAACCGCTACAACAATTGTTGGCCTGACCTCTGGTGAGGAAAAAAAAAACTTATAAAATTAAAAAAATAAAATAAAATAAAATAAAAATTTTCAAAAATTATACATCAACGCTAGAGTCCTATTATTAGTGTTGTCTACTATATACATATATCCACATCATTCCAGCCAGTTGGTATGGAATGGTTTCTAATATTAGCTAAGGATTGGCTAGAGTCCTGACTTATGCTGCTGTATCTTTCATTTAGGTAGGCTGAATGTGTGCCATACAGATCCTTGGAATTTTCATGCCATCTTTGTTGTTGATATTTGGGTGGTTTATCAGGATTTCGCAGGATGTTTTTGTGCGGTGTAAGGAGCAGGTGCTTTTCCAGTTGATTTGGTGTAAGGTGTTGAGTGCGTGGTCTGAGAGGCCTGCTTCACCATAATGGTTATATTTAATGTGTCTAATGTGTTCTTTCTTGCGTATAGGGATTGTCCGTCCTGTTTCACCAATGTACGGTAAGTTACAGGTGCAGCGGATGCAATAGACTCCAGGATGTACTAATGGGAGGAGAGGATCCTTAGAGGAGCTGAATATGGTTTTAAGTTTAGTGGATGGTTTAAAGGTGGCATTGAGGTTATAATGTTGTAGGATTCTATTGATTTTTTCCAATCAACCCGATCCGAGACAATCCCTATACGCAAGAAAGAACACCGCTGTCGTCGAACACCGCAGTGGTAACGTCTGTCACTGTCTCTTCTTGCACTGCTTTCTGTCCTCTGCCAGGTCTAACTCCTAGTGATCCAGTTTCTTCCAACTTCTTAATCATAGCTCTCAGTGCTACAGCTGACATAGGACCTGTACGCAGGTTATGAAGCCTTCTAAATTCCCGAAGGGCCGCTATAGCATTGCACTGTTCAAGACAACTTAACAAGTAAAGCACGCTGAGGCAAGGTAGGACGCATATTGAGCACAATTCGTCAGTCATTCGAATAACTGCCTGAACGTTCCCAATCCCTTTTTAAGTGGAATTGGTGACGCTGCTGTTAAAATTTGCATAATCCTTTTTACCTGCGTTTACTGCAAATATTTGACTGCTTTTGTCTCCGCCAGCGCCAAAATTTCCCCTATCGGAGACTTTTGGTAATAAATCTTTTTTTCGCGGAATTCATCTCCCCATGCCTTCGAAAGTCTCAATACAAAATGTGGTCTCATTCCGTGTATTAGTTTCAGCTATGGATACCTCCAAAGAGAGAAAGTTAATTTATGGCCATCCTGTAGAATATTAAGAAACGGTGGACTTTTCAGTAATAAGAGTTTCTTGTGGTCAGCAGCCTGAGGATTTTCAGTAAGAAACCAAACTGATAAGAAATCATTCGATTAATGTTGTCCCGCTAATTGCTACACGATGCTCACTTCTTCCATCAGTAGAAGTATCATCTGCCACTGAAATGGCTTAAAAGAAAAAAAAATTAACCAAGTTAGTCACTCAAAATATGAGTCACTCAATAATATATGCATAGACACGCAATACACACTGCTTTTTTCTCTCATTTACTTCACGTAGTGGAATTAACGTTTGCACCGGAAGTTGGAACGACTCCGAAAGCTTTTAGAATAGTCTGTACGTGCGATGATTCAGCCAGGTAGAAGTCACTTTTGAGTTCCCATTTACTGCTTCAATGCGATTAGGAGTTTGCAATAGATTGAGAAATCCGAGTAGCTAGATTCATTACCCACTGGACCTGCAATAAGTTGCAGCAAATCACTTCACTTGTGATTTGTTCAAGGAAAGAGGAATTTCCATTGAAAATTCTCAAGGGAAAAGATGGTAACGCTGTGGACTGTGGAAAAGAAATAATGGAATATTTCTCTGAATCGTTGGATTTTGTAAAAGGCCAGGAGTTATAAGAACAAGAAGAATACAAGACAATACAAGAATGATAAAGAAAAAAAAAAGAGAGAGAAAAAAGAGATTATAGTGAAGAACAGTGGCGGCCGGTGAAATTTTTAAGTAGGGATGCTGCATATACAAAATAAAAAAAATAATAAAAAAAATGTTTCCTAATCAGTAACCAATTTATTAATAAATAAATTTACATATTAAAAATTGCTTTATTAAAAATATTTCACCCTCACCACGAACAGGCACCAATAATAAAAGTTTCGTATCTCACAGAAATAACGCGTCAAGCATACGATGCACTGCCCAAACGAGCAGTGTCGGGAATGACTTGTAACGTGCAATGAGAAGCCCAAACGAATATCGGCGAAACCAGCTGCAATTGGTCTAACGTAATAATTCCGATACGGCGTTAGATCGCAGTGCAATCTAAAGCGTTAATCGATCGAACAATTCCAATTATTAACTATTCAATCAATGTCGAAACATAAGCTGTACCCTTTAACAGGTTGTATTGCATTTATATAATGTCGTAAGCATTGTTATTATTTATAAACACAAACAAAATTTAAATTTTTCATTTTTTCTTTGGGGATGCTGCAGTGTCGCAGTGCTTATGTACGGGCCGCCACCGGTGAAGAAATACAAATAACTATTAAGAAAAAATGAAATCAGGTAAGGAAACAAGGCAAAATGGGATAGTAACGGATAGAATTAAATTTATTAGTGAAGTAGGAGCAATTCTGAATGAGGCCGGGAAGCAGAAAAAAAAAATCACAAAAAAAGGGAAGTGTCAAGATACCAAAATATACACCATCTACTAAATCTACTAAATATGCACTACCAATATTTTGATACGATAAATATCAAAATATACTATCTACCAATAACTGTCTTGACCTTTAGCAATTTACAATTGATATCAGCAGACGAACCCTAATATCGGGTATGTCCACCTTGGGTTTTGATCACCTCCTGCACCCTTTGAGGGAGGTTCGACAGACATCAGGTGGAATTTGTCTCCATTCCTCCATCAAAGCAGCACTGTGTTCAGCGACAGATCGAGGACGTACTACTCCGTATCTCGATCGCCGTTCCAGTTCATCCCACAGATATTCGATGGGGTATGGTCAGGACTCTGCACAAGCTAGGGTAGTCGTTTAACACCATCTCTTCATGCCATTCCATAACAGCTGCAGCTTTGTGGCATGGAGCATTGTCGACTTGATAGTGACACGGGTTCGTTCCATAAAAACTACAGTGTAGGCAGCACCTGATTATCCAGAATATCATGGTACTGAGCGGCCTTCATGGAACCACGGACAACGACCAGTGGTCCAACTAGAAACTAGCTGAATGCACCGCACATCATTACTCCTCCACCACCACCAAACTGTACTGGTAAGAAGCGTTCACCAGGCTGCCTCCTGTTCACCTGCTGGAAACAGGTGAACCTTGATTCATCGCTGCAGAGTACCGTTTTCCACTAGTCAATTATCCAGTTCACACGCTTTTTGCACCAGGACAGATGAGCCGCCTTGTTCGTTGTTGTGATTTTTAGTGTGTGTGTGTGTGCCGCTGCTCTTCCGTGAAAACCCAGTAAATGAAGTTCTTTTCGTACAGTATTAGTGCTCACTGTGGTGTTACTGGCACTCTGGAACTCATCACGGGGTGATCTATGCGATTGTAACCGATTTTTGGGTGCCACCCGTTTTAACACCCTCCTGTCCCTGTCGGTTATTTTAAACGGTCGCCCTGGGTGTTTTCTGCACTAGTAATGCCAGAACGTCTCCATTGGTTGATCACATTGCCAACCATTGAGTTTGAATGCTCCAGTCGAGCGGCAATGGCACTTATGGACATGCCACCAATGTGGCAGCCCACGATGACACCTCTCTCGAAGTCACTGAGTTCAAGTCATGTTGCTATACCACCTGTATTCAACAGCTACGATGAAATATTGCTCCCTGCTGTCTGTACACCGGTTTTTATATTATTAACAAACCTGGAATGTTCCATAACTTCAAGTAACAGGGTGTGTCCGGATAACTATTGGCACACAGTGAATTCTAGAATCCTGCAGCAAAGATTAAAGATTCTAAGAGAAAACCTGTTGGACATGGCCTGATATGTGTTTAGAATACAAAGAAATACTCGGCACCCCATCTTTAAGGTGAGACAGAGAATTTGATATGTAAATAAATTTTTTATTTTTTTTATTTTGATCTCAAAAAAGCTTTGGATAAGATTCCATTGAAACAAATGTGGAATAACAACTCGTGTGTGTGGAAAACCTTAAAAAAATTTTTGTGAGGAATATAAAGGTCACATAAGTGATGTGAAAAGTACGTTCGACAGCTAATGAGGAGTGACTATTTTTTATTTATTTTTTTTATCCAATAGTGGAACATATCACATCATACTTTACCTTACTGAGGATGATATTGTAGATGATTGTAAGCCGATATCTAAGACATTTAAAATAGTTAACTGATAGATGAAACCAGTCTACATCAGGGGCGCGCCGGCCATATGTGCAATGTGTGCAACGCACACAGGCGCCAAGATAATAAAGGCGCCAAAGATTTGGTATGATATTTTAAAGAAAGTGAATTTTGTCAACAAAATACTGCAGTCTTCATCTATGAATCTCCAATTCGCTTTAGAGATGCATTGAATGATCTAAATCATTTTTAAATGATTAAAACTGTCAAAGAAATTGTAAAAAGCTCAAAATTAATTGCAGAAAAATTTGACTTAGAATCTGTATTTCGTAGTAGGGTAGCAGACCACTAAGGGGACGTAAAAAGAACATAATTTGATTACGAACATGAAAATATAGTAGATCCTGAAATTTCATTTAAAGCAATTTTTTTTCTCTGCATAACAGATCAAATATTAGAATTTTTGCAGGAAAGATTTATTTTGTTAAAAGAACATATGAATTGATTTCAGTTTTTGTATTTGTTAAGTACTTCACGAAATAAAGAATATTTATTATCTTGTTGTAAAAAGTTACGACAAAAATTAACACATGAGAATCATTCAGACATTGACACAGACGATTTATGCAAAGAAATTTTACACTGTCAACCATTTATTTCTAATTTTAAAACCGATATAAATCAGATAATTCAGTATATTTATTCAAGCGACTTAATCACAGTTTATCCAAACTTTGCAATTGCTCTTCGGATTCTTTTGTGATTACCAGTATCTGTGGCATCTGCGGAACGATCCTTTTCTAAACTTAAAATTATTAAAATCTACTTGTGCTCCACAATGGTACAAGACAGACTTTCAAATCTTGCCGTTATATCAATAGAGTCAAATATTTTGGATCAACTTGATTTTATTCGAGAATTTTCATTAATGAAAACTAGAAAAGTTCAATGCACCAAGTGATTGTTCTTTCTGTTTAAATATTTATTTAACTATTTCTTTACCCAATAATGTTTATTATGTTCCTGTTTTATATACTTGTAAGTTACTATTATTTATTTATCTTATTATTTATGTACTTTATTTTTTTTTTCAAATTATTTTTGTTATTTCTGTACCCTTCTTGTATGTTTATTGTTTTTTATACATTTTTTTTAATTTCTGCTTTTTGTTCAATAAACTTATAATTAATATATTTCGTATTTCATTTTAACTCGCTGAAACGTTTTTATAAAGTGATTTTTTATTGAAGGTGGGGGGATATAGGGGCGCCAACTAAAGTTTTGCACACAGGCGCCAGACGCTACTGGCGCGTCCCCTGGTCTGCATGTCGGTACATTGCAGATGACGTTGTTGAAATGTGAAATCAGAATGTTTAGGACAAAGAAATGACAAAAGATGGATGAAAATAAGTAGCAGAAAGCAAAGACCACGGGAATATAAAGGATTGAAAAGAATTTGCATCTGCTTCGGCTCGTGTCCGAAGCAGGTGCAAAATTTCACACTTTGGAGGGCGGAGGGATGCACCGATAATTCAGAATAAAAGCATGAAAAAAACTCCAAAAAGGTGTGAATTGGAGAAACTCCGCGTTTGGCATTGGATTGGATTGAAAAAACAAAGTGAGAAATCAAAGTTGGCTGTCTGTCGCTCCACTTCAAATATTCCTGTTTTTGACAGAGCAGGGAAGAATGGGCAACGAACAGTCCACTTCAGACCACGGGGATGTGGCAGTTAGAGACGGTCGCCACTAAGATCAGTGAGAAAATAAGAAAGGCTATCAGACAGAGAGAACCTTGATGTAAAATCCCCTGCAGAAGAAAGAACTGAGGAAGCTTAACTCTGGTGGGTTGGGCGCCACAATACGATTTTAGCGTCCAATCCACCACAGAATGCAAGATGCTAGGGACCCACGAACCGACCCCGGATTAAAAATCACTACGCAGCTCGAAGAAGAAGAACTCGTTAACAAGAGGGACCGGATAAGTTTGTTGAGGAGAGCCTAGGAAACTGTTTGCAAAATCCTGTACGCCGGTAGAGCACAAAAACACAATTTAAAGTACTCCAACAGATAAGAGTTTATCTGTTGCATTTTTCTTATGTGGATATTATATTTTGCAATCCGAGAACGCTACTTCAAGATGCTGCTTTACTTCTTTAGCTTCAATCCCTTTAAAAATTACTCATCGAGTATCATAAGGACAATTTCCCGATGCTGAATCAGACATCGCCTGCTTGCCACAATCTTCTAAGTTTTTATTAAATAATTTATTTATTTTATTTTATTTATTTATTTTTGTTGCGCGTGAAAGGCTGTAACGCTATTGGACGTTAATCCCGCGATGTTCTAGAAACACTGCTCTGGAGACCAAGCAACGGTACGTACCTTTTTCTCGAGCCGTTCAGGCCCTCCAATAAGCAGGACGGTCACGATACACGAGCATCGTTTGTCATTTAAACGCAGTAGAAAAATGCAGCGGGGTTCAAAGCCGCTGCGCTTGACAGTGGCTTTGAACATGCCAATGCAAATATCCGGACTGCGTAACCCAGCGCTTCCCAAACTGTGGGCCGCGGCCCCCTTGGGGGCAGTAGGTTTTGTTGAGGGAGGCCGTGAAATAATGAAAACAAATTTAAAATCTTTTTAGACGAAGTAGATTTTTTTTAATCTTAAAAGAAACGTATTTAATTTTTATTATTTATTATTTCTTTTTTGTTATTTTTTATATTTTAATGGAAAAAATCACACATTGGTGTTGGTTCACAAATTTTGCTTCCTGCGTATTTCGGCGCTTAATGAATATTAGTAAATCTATGCTTATTCATATGAGTTTCATTTCAAAGCAGAAATCTAAGAATTGCAGTTCCAAATATTTCACCTGGTGTTGACTTTTTGTGTAGCAGTATTGAAACACATCCATCACATTAAATTGTTATTAAACTTCTTTTATTTTTTTAATTCTTTCTTTATTACTAATCGTTTTACGTTTCATGTGCTTGTACTCCAAATGTACAATAACAATATATCGATCTATCTATCTAAAAATATGAGATAATATGCAATGTCATCTGTCAACTGTGTATGTAAGATGCCAAAAATGTAATATTTCCATTTGCTTTTTGCAATATTCGCTGCGTATGTTTTGTGTCGAATATAAATACAATAATATTATAATAATATATGTATATATTACGGATTTTTTTTCGAGGGGGGGGGCATGAAATATTTTAATTTTTCCAAAGAGGGCCCTGACATCCAGAAGTTTGGGAAGCACTGGCGTAACCAAAACGTTCGGCGGTATATTCGACCACTAGCTAGTCTTCCCCCCCCTCCAAAAAACAACAGAAGAGCGACTGCTCTTCTTTCCATTTCTTTTCTTCATCCAGCCCTTGAAACACAGACTAACTACGTGCACTCCTCCCTCCGAATAACCACCCCCCAATTCCTCTCTCTCCCTCGCAACTTCTTCGACCATCTTGTTGAATGAAACTTTTCTGAGCGTGGCGCACAGACATTATGCGAGGGTTGTTTCTTCTCGCGTGCAGTACACTCGATGTTAGCGAGGAAGCAGCTGCACGCCTGATCACTGCCGTAATTGCAACGTTTTTTCTTTTCCCTCCGTCAGCTTTCGTGAAGAATGTCTTAACTGATTTAATTTCTCAACAAGTGCCGAGCTTGTTCAACGAATTCCTTCCCCGCCCCCTTCTTTTTCTAACATCCGTTCTCTTCTTGCCGCTGACGCATGAACGGAAGCGCCGGAACGTGAGAACAATACAAAAAGAAAGAATAAAGAAAAGAAGAGGGAAAAGAAAAGATGAATGCAGTTAGGAAATCCTGGCTCATTGAGAAGAAATAGCTCGGGCGAGCATCTCCTGTCGATCCCAATGCCACGTGAGCCAATGACAACTCGTCGCTTATTTAAAAACTTTCTGCACCGAACATGTCAAAGGGCGATCCCATGTCGACCCGTAAGAGCGGCAAGGGATGGTTTGGATTAAATGGAGCGTATCAACCGTGAATTATGCATGGGATGCGGATGGGAGACCCGAGCTCTCGCAGGATCCCGCCGAACAGAGTGGGATGAAGTGCCGATCGCATGGGCGCCTCAGCCAGATGTCTGACTGTGGGGCGGAAAGGTCGCAGCGTCGAATTCCCTCGGGGAAACCATGACATTAAGAGCGCCATTCATCACAGGCCTCTGTTTATCCTTCTCGCATCTGACCTACTTTGCTCTCTCTCTCTCCCCACTTCATCGGCCGTCCCTAAATGCCACGCTGAACGTACAGCGCCCTCTTTTTTTCTGCGATGTCCGCACGGCTCGTTTGTAAAAAAATCGTTGACAGTTATGACTGCGGCTGATGGCGAACACGCGCGTGCTTCCCATAAATCGGAGGGTATCTCAAACAACCCCATCGCTCGCCCGCAGTTATAAAAAACCTTTTACAGAAGTGTAAATTCTTATTACGAAAGAATTCCGGACAGAAATGGAACGATGAATGTCGACGGTGAACAAATAACGTCCAATCTCCTTTGTTTTTATGTTTTCGTTTGGAATTCTTCCTTCTGCGTGCTAAAAATCCTCAGTTTGCTGAAAATGAACACAAAAAAACTTGATTTACTCCGAAACGCACAATTGTGGTGCGTGTAATAAACTCGTCGTGCGGAAAGTATGACGTTCCTCTTCTGTACAACGCGAGATTTGTTATGCCGCCGGCGTAGCAGATTGAGCGTAACTTTCGATTATTATTATTATTATCTAAGACCTCCAGGGAGTCAAGGACTCATCGAGGGAGGCTGTAAATTACCCAACCCAGCTACCATACCTACCCTTGAATTCATTCACCCTAGATGCACTCACTACCCGTAAGGACAAATTATTCCACTCACTCACTGCTCTCTGGGAGAAAAACCTATCCCTTACCCCTTTCTTCACTGAGAACAACCTTAACTTCCATGGATGCCCCCCGTGTTCTCTCCCCGCTATAACGAAAAATTTCATCAGATGATATCCAATAACACCCATTCAAAAGTTTAGAGACCTCCATCATATCACCCCTCTTTCTCCTGTTAACCAGAGTCTGTAATCCACATACTCGCAATCTGTCCTCATAATCTAAATCCCATAATCTGGATATAATCTTTGTAACTCTTCTTTGCACTCTTTCCACAGCTTCTTTATCCCCTTGGAACCCGGGAGACCAAATCCGTGCACAGTAATCCAAGTGTGGTCTTATCAAAGTCTTATAAAGAGGCAAAATTACTTCCTTGTCCTCACATGCCAAGGGTCGCTTCAATACACCAATTATCCTCTGAGTTGTATTTGCAACTTTTGCTATGTGACCTTTGAACTTTAAATTCCTATCCGCCAATACTCCAAGATCCCTTGCCTCTTCAGTTTCTTGTAACATAACCCCGCTAATATAATTTGCCGCTGGATCTCTGACCACGCTAAAGTGCATTACTTTACACTTACTAACATTAGACGGACAGCCATTTTCGTTAGCCCAGATTTCCAGTCTATTCAAATCATTTTGTAATTGCTGAATATCAGTACTATCCCTGATTGCCCTGCCTATGTTCGCATCGTCGGCAAACGATTACAAATCTGATGATAGAACCTGCTTGATGTCATTATTGATGTCATAACTACCCCTTAGATATTTATACATCTATAGGGTACTGTTACTCATAAAAAACGACAACGAATACGTAAATATCAAACAAGATACTTTCCTTAGTAGACATCAGGGCCTAAAATATATAGTTCCAAAAGCAATACACAAGAAACAACACACAAACATTATACTTATTTAGCGCCAAAAGTATTCAACACACTACCTTCAACAATAAG